>NC_041395.2:102518500-102721000 GCF_900747795.2 Erpetoichthys calabaricus
ATGTTGAAATGATCCTTTAACTTAGATGGAGAAAGACATGAGAAATGTACTATCATCAGATGCTGTGATGTTTAGGACCCTGAGTAATACCAGGGTATTTTTTTAAGACAGCAGCCTTAGCTCTACTGTAAATTAATAAACTAGAATAAGATCTTCAAAAGATTATCTGTAACAAAATCTTCATCAGATTTTTGACATTGTGATAATTTATTTTCTTTGACAGGTAATTTCTTCTTTAAAGTAATAACTTCTCTTAAAGCATCACTTTTAATGAATCTTTGCATCAGTCCCCTGATAATGAGATACATGTTATCACACAAGAAAAGTAATGTTGGCTTATTTCTCTAATAAATTGTCAGAAATAAAATCAATTGTTTAGCCTCTGGAAGAGAACAATGTGTGCTTAACAGAACATGGTTCTTTAACTGTTTTAAATAACGTCTTTGCTATTTTGATTAATTTAATTTTATTTACTGCATCAGAATGTATATGTTGGAAACTTCCAGTCCTCTGTTCACCAAACAAACAAACGTCTAAGAAAATCTGCCTTTTGGAGTGGACCACTTAGAGCCCAACCTTAACCCAACAGAGCTGCTGTGGAATGGTCTCAAGAGAGATGTTCACATGAGGCATCCTAAGAATATGGCTGAGCTGAAGCAGTTCTGTAGCAAAGGATCCAAGGTCCAAAATTCCTCCTAAACGTTGTACATGTCTCATCTGCTGCTTACTGGAGGCTCTTGTTAGAGATTATTGCTGCCAAAGTAGAAGTTCATTTAGTTATTAAATCCATAGGTTCACTTACTTTTTCCACAGCAAATTGCGAATGTTTGACTGGTATGTTCAATAAACACATGAAAGATATAATTATGTGTTATTAGTGTATGCAAATTGTGTTTGTCTATAGATGTGACTTAGATGAAGATCAGATCATATTTTGTAACAAAATAATGAAGAATATCAGGTAATTCCAAAGGGTTCACATACTTTTCTTGCCACTACATGTTAAACTACCTGTGGAGATCCAAATCTTACTTGAAATGTTGATGGTCTATAAATGGGAAAGAATGAGCAGTCCACCATCTACAGCTAAGAAAACCCCTTTTAAATGATTTTTTAAAACTCTTTGAATGCTGATTATTTTTTTTGGCTGCTGGCAGGAATGTGCAGCAGAGCAGCAGCCGGCCGCCGGAGCTGTCTTCACGCAGTCGCCAGCCACCGGAGCTAAAGGTGGATATGTCGAGAGAGAGAAGCGAATGTGCAAAGCAAAATATATGAGGAGTCAACAGGCCATAAATCATATATTTGTGTATGAAAACTATTGGTTTATGTGTGAGCACATTTGGTTTATGAATATTTACTATAGGTTTGCGTGCATACTTAATTGGCCTGCGTGTGAACAATACTGGTTTCATTCATATGAACTATGTTGGTTTGTGTCTGTATTTTATCGGTTTGTGCGTGAACTATATCAATTTGTATATGCATAGCACTGGTTTGCATATGAACTATATTGATTTGCATGTGTATATCACTGGTTCCAGTACGTGTGTTATTAGTTTGTGAGAGAACCAATAGGCTTGCATGTTAATGTTCAAAATGTTAAACTCAACTTTAATTTAACAAAGGAATCTGTCTTGTCACAAGACTGTGAAAATTAAGATGGTCCAACGTGATTTAACACTTTACAGTGCCCATTAAATATCACAGTAAGTCCCATTTATCAGATATTGGCGTGGGAATTCTTTGTCAGTCTCACCCCGGTACCCACACTGGGCAGGGTAGAACTCGGGTGCATCTTAAAAAACGCATCTGCCCTGTCACAAAACTGTGAAAGGTAAGATGGACAATATGATGTAACTCACCCATGCAGGTCCTAAATGTGGACTATTTAGCTTTTCAAAGAATGGACATGATTAGATTATGTCAAATAATATACACGTTGTAGATGTGCAAGCATTGGGGCATTGTGGTTAGTGCTTTGCACTTTTAACTCTGCATCTGTGGGTTCAAGTCCTGATACTGACACTGTGTGACCATGAGCAACTCACTTCACCTGTCTGTGCAGCACAATGCAGGCTCGCTGGGCATAAGAAATGTAACCAATATTAGCTAAATGTTATGTTGGGTAAAGGTGTCAGTCGTAAATGTACAATATTTTGCCTTTAGAATAAGTAACTAGTTTGCAAAAGCTGTGTGAAAAAGTACAGTAGTGGACAGCAAGCAAGCATGTTGCAGGGAGCGAATAAAAAGACTGACGAATATGTACCTAACTTCAGCCTTGTGTTCATTACAGACTCGAGGGTAGATTTTGTTAAATAGTAATAATTACCACCACCACACCACACGTAAACCAGCAGTTTTCATATAGAAATACAGTATATGATTTATGGCCTGATTGGCCCTTCATAATAATTCTCCGTAGCAACGTTTTGTGTATTATTGCTGAATCGGAGTCCAACTTAACAGACTCTGATTTTGATGCAAATGATCTGGAGATCAAAAATGAAAGCGGTGACCCCAGCTGACTGTCGTGCTGAAAGCATTTGTGTAGCAGCTGGCAGCTGTGTGAAGACACTTCCGCATGTTGTTATATGTCGACATCCACCTTGAAAGAGTTAATTTCTGTTTTTTTTTTTAATGTTACTACTGAATTCAACATAAATCATATCAGACACTTTTTTTACCCTGAAGTAAATAATATCAAAGAAAAAAGAAGTTTTTTTTTGGGAAAATCAACTTTCATTGTCTTGGCTGTGTAAATTTGCACCCCCTTTTTGAAGAGGGTTTTAATTTTGTTAAAACTGACTTAACCTGATATCAACTCAAATTATTCTGGTTATTTCTAAATAAGCCATCATTATTCCAAATTTTTCTTTATGCCCATATTAGTTTTTGTCCTGGTACTTTTATTTCCTCCTACAGTTCAGAGACATGTATTATAAGTTAGTAATGACTCTAACCTGTCCAAACCACACCATGGGTTTGCTTCCTGTCGATTCTTCCTAATGTACTCCTACATGTCCTTCAATTCTTTATATTTATGTTCTTCCCTTCTTTGACTTTTTATGTGACTTCTGTTCCAATTTATCAGTCTAATTACCTTGCAGAAGTGAGTTTGTTTGCATACATGAGTGTGTCTAATATTGATGTCCCATCCTGGGTTGCTTCATTTCTTGTACCAGACTATACCTCCTTATGACTCTATACAAAAAAAAAAGTTTGGGGGCATAAATACTTAATATATGAAAGCCTACATAATATTTCTCCCCCTCCCATGCACAGTAGCTTAAACCTTTTATTATTTGTATTCATTAAAATAGGCATTACAAAATGTGATTACTTCATAACAGATCCTTTCTACAAACATGTAATTGTTTTATTTCACCTTGTTACTTTTACGGCAATGAAAAACACAATTTCTGGCCATCAGTATCTGAAAATTACAAAAACGCAATTGACATTTCTGTGTTTCTCTTTTGTAATTAAACTGTCAGTCGGTGATCAACCTGAAGAATTTAAGTGTTTAGATTATATGACACAGCAGTGGATGAGTTGGTTTTGTTCATCAGTTTTAGGAAATCAGGCAACTCATTCAGTGTACATGTGACATTATCTAATTGCATTAAAATGAAGGCACTGAATTAGTCAAACAGTATAATTATAGAGATGACACCCAATCTCTGCTATATGAAGAGATCTGGTGCATATTTTCCTTTTTACTAATTACATGAAACAAGTAAAAAATATTAGAGCAAGTTATATATGTTAGACTATAAAAACAAGGATTCTTTCGTATTTACTTATTGAGTTGTATTCTATAGTAGTCTATTTATGGAGAGATGATCTGTTTTATGAAATTGAATTCTCAATATTGTCACAGTGAAGTTTATGATAATTTTCAAATGTTGTGACACGTGCCTTTGATAAAAGTCTTGTGAGTGTCTAATACTGAATTCATTTATTAAAAGAGGAAACATAATAAAAGTATCATATTTTGTAAAAAGAGGTCTAGCATGTTTTAAAACCAAGAAGGAAATAGAGGAACTATTCATTTTTAATACATTAATAAATATATTTGGTCCAAGTAGGACAGATAACCAACAAAGAAATGTTTTAAATGTTATATAATATTATGAAACTAACTTCTAAAATGTTTTAAAATTCTAATTACTTAAAAATGTACATGAGCCAGAACTATCCCCTAATGCTTTGGCTTTATTACAGTCTTATCATTCACTCTTTTGGATGGCAGCTCTGTGCCACATTTGTTTGCTCTGGTGCTTCAAATATTCTGGATTAATATTTTAATCTGTAACCTGTTCTTTTAACATGTTCTTCCTACCAGTTGTGATGTTTGCCTCTTAATTATCTGTGTTCAGTTTATGATAGTCTGAGTTATAATTCAGAATAAGGTTGTCCTGGCACCACTGTAATCTTCTCACAGCAGACAACAGTGTGACATATTTTCAACTTTTTTTAAGTACATCAATAGACACTATTTTCTGCTACTCCCTAGTTATTTTTTTCAACCCTCTACTTATTGTTACATAAATAAAGTAATTCATGTGTATAACTGGTGTCATAAGAATGAGTCATAGACGTCATAAAGGTTTGGGGCAGCCACTGGTATATTGTTTTTTTGGCTGCAAACGTTGATTTGAAGTAGACAAGATGGCGGTTTTAACAGAAAGAATGGGAAATTGTGTCATCGGGGCTGGGACCGGAAGTGACATCATTGTCTGCACCGGACCCGGAAGTGACGTCTTCCTGACCGGAAGTGACATCATTGTTGGCACCAGAAAAAACAGAAGTGACATCTTCATGACCAAAAAGTGACGTCATCGTCAGCGCCGGAACCAAGTGGGATTTCCAGAGAAAGGTCTGCAAGAGACTGAGAGAGACAGTTAGCACACTCCACCGCCCCCTGGTCTGGCGTAGAATTACTATTATTTAGGCTCTTTAGCTGTTTCCCATGCGTACGTGTGTGACACTGGTTATGCACGTATGAGGAGGATCACTCTGATATTTGAGTGTCTCTTCCTCTGTCCAGTTTTATTATCTTTTAGTTTAATTTCATACTTGTGACCACATACTGCATAATCAAAATGGCTACATATGGAGTTGTCTTAGAGCAGGGCTTCAGTGTATAATAACTCATGCTTCATAGTATGCTTGTGGTCACTGTAATCTGAAGAACATTTCAGTAATTATAAAATTATTTTGGGAACTGTATGTTTTTGTTGCAACCAATATTTTATGCTTTACAAAGTACATTTGTGTAAATTAAATAATTTCTTGATGTACCCAATGATCTCCTGGTTCCTAGACTACCTGACAGCAGTTTATGAGGTTGAGGGACTGAGTGTCAGATATGGTGGTTTGTAATACTGGAGCACTTCAGGAAACTGTATTGTCTCCCTTCCTGTTTACCCACCATACAACAGACTTCCAGGAAAATACCAGCGCTTGATATCTACACAAACTTTCCAATGACTCTTCCATCATAGGCTACATAAATAATGGAGACGAGTCAGAGTACAGGAAGGCTGTGGAGGACTTTGTCTTGTGGTGCAGGGACTACAACCTGCAACTCAACATCAGCAAGACAAAAGAGCTGGTGGTGGACTTCCAGCATGCCAAGGAGCCTCTGAGAGCAATTGCAATCGAGATGGAGGATGTGGAAGTGGTGCAGAACTACAAGTTCCTGGGATTCACACAAACAACAAACTGGACTGCAATGACAACACAGTGGTGCTGTAGAAGAAGGGCCAGAGCGGACTGATTGTACTTCCTAAGGAGACTCAGGTCTTTTGTTGTATGCAGCAAGCTGCTGGAAATGTTCTAGCAATCAATAGGAGGCACTCTCACCTGACCAAACTTATCAGGAAATCCAGCTTCATCACAGGGCAAACCCTGGACACAATGGAAGTGGTTGTAGGAAAAAGGATGATGGCAAAATTGGACCCTCCATCCCATCTTTTAGTGTCAGGTTCATTCCACCATAGTGCGCTAAGAAGCAACTCCGGTTTTCTTTTCTGCCCACTGCTCTCAGGCAATTCAATGCTTCCTCCCGATGTACTCGTTGAGCTCATTTTGAAATATCTGCACAATGCACATTTATTTTTTTGATTGATTTTATTGACTAGCTATATTATCCATCTTGTAAGTCTGTATCTTTGTTTTTTATGTATGTATCTGAATTTTCCCATATTATTAAGTATATAAATACTGTATATTTTATATACTTATTAAGTGTATTCTATCTAATCCAATCTAATCTCATCTCATAAAAAAGCCTTTTCCTTATAGCCAGTGCCACTGGGGTAGGCTTCATTTAACAATGACATTATAGCTGGATTAACTGGGTTTAGATGATACATTTATTAATTCAAATGTATTTTTTGTGATGTTTCGGCTTGAGAGGGTGAGACCCATGACAGTCGATGAACATGTTCAAAAGTGGTATGACACTTTTTTTTTATTATTGCATTGTGCCATATGGCAACTCTGAATTCCTATCATGGTTTGAGTCTGTTCCTGTGCCCATTGCTGTCAGGATGGGCTCTGACAACCCAAGTAGGTGGAGTTAACTCCAATGAGCAGTCCAGGTAGGTGTTGCTAACTCAAATGGAGTCTAGCTAAAGACCTCCAGAGCTCCTCCTGGTTAGACTACGATTAAGAGTAGGGTTACGGGAAGTTTATCTGACTCAAATAATGCCAAGTAGGGTTGTGTAACTTTTTCCACCTACATGAAGCTCTAGAGGGGAGACACCAGACTCTTGAGGGTTGGAAGTCACTCAGGAGCACCCTCTGCAGGTCAAACCTGTATATATATACACGTGCTTATATACTGCAGGTACAGGAACAGCTTTTGATAGTTTTGGACATAAACTCTTGAACTGCTCAGAAAAGCTAGCAATAATGGCATTACAGTGACCAAAACCTTGCAACTTTGATTCCCTTCTTTATTCAAAAAGCAAAACAGGTTAAGGAAGTTTTTTGTTGTATCACATGACCAGAAACTTTTTGCCATATGCTGAACATCAGGGGAGGAAATACAAGTTTGATCATTGTAAAGACTGAAAGTGAGTGCATCTTTACATTTGTTTCCTGTGAACCATTGCCTTTTCAGATTTGTATTAATTATAATTTAGGAACTTTTCTACCAATTTGCTACACCAGAAACTGAGTTGCTGCTGAAGGATGTGACGGAATCTGTGATGTGGGTGACATGTTACTTCTAGGGACTCTATGGACAGATGTTTAGGATGTCAATTTCCTCACCTGCAACATATGAATACCACTCTTACGCAGCTTTCTTTATAGTCCCACACATTGGTTGTGACAACTGAATGTGTAATTTAATTTCATGCTGTTTTGTATGATATATGCAATATGTCATATATATATATATATATATATATATATATATATATATATATATATATATATATATATATATATATAGAGAGAGAGAGAGAGAGAGAGAGAGAGAGACTGTACTGTAGTGAAACAGGACAGTGAGGAGGGCCCTGCACCGACTCCCCACTCCTGATGTCACACTTCCCCCAACCCCTCGGCCCGCAGCCTCTGTCTCGGATTAGTGTGAATATATCACTCCTGCAAGCGAACTATGATTCTTAACATGATGAGAGAAGTTGCAAAATCAACTGGAATATTCAAGCAAATTATAGAAAAAACCCAATCTAAATCCATTAAGTAGTTCTCTTGTTCGCTAACTAAGCAGATGTATGATACGCCCCAAGTCTGGTGTGTGATTGAGGAGGAGGAGGGCCCAACTTCTCGGCCCGCTGCTTGTTTCTCGGATTCGTACAAATAAATTGGTACCGCAAGCGAACTAATGATACATAGCGCGATGAGAGAAGTCACAAAATCAACCCGGATGTTCTAGCAAATTATAGCAAAAAACCCGATCTAAATCCGTTAAATAGTTCTCTCTTGAAAAGCGGACAGACAGACATTCAGACAGACAAACGTTGGATTATATATATATATATATAGAGATGTATATATTTGTGTGTGTGTGGATAGAAATCATTAAAATCTCATAAATCATTCAAAATGTATTTCACATTCTTAACAAAGCTATTGTATAAAATTTTTAGTAAATAATAGCCTATATTAAAATTCAAATAAAGTTCTCATTGCATAGATATTTAAATAAGACATTTTACATGCTAAGCACCACAGAAAATTGTATCCGTTTCCCATATTGCTAAAGGAATTTGTGTTATCTAGCTGGAGAGGAAAAAAAAACCATTTCACTTTTGATGTGATGCATCCTTCAGGGCTAAATCTGAGCAAAGGCTTACAGATGAAAGGACAGCATTGTAATTAAGAAGATGTGCAAGCATACACGATGGAATCAGTTAAGATACAGTGCAATAGGCTGAGTGATAAAAGGCACTATTGTTCGTATATGTAAAACTTTCTGTCATTGACCTTTCAGTGCTGTCGTTGAGAGAAATCTTTCAGGTAATGTATGCCTGTAAGACTGACATTTCTGTAGAGAGCAGCAGTCATTGATAATGGACTCTAAAAATAGAATTTGTTACACCACATCTTTCACATTGTCCTTTACCAAGTCTGCAAATACTCACAAACTGCAATCAATCACACTGAAATGCACTTTTTAAAAATTTGCTTTTGGTTTTATATTGCATGTTACATTTTTTCAAGGACTGAAACATGAGTCAGTCTCATTTACCAGTGTCATAGTAGCCGATATGTACATCAGTTACTGGTATATCAGTATGCTTTGCATACGATTGCATCCTGAGAAACCTTCTTCAATATATAGGCAAGAATTTAAATATGAATTTTGGAGTGATATTTTATTCGTTTCTCTTTCATGAGCTGTGTTGTGCTTATTGTTAAGTCTGTGGGAGTTTCTCTCCAGAATTATGGAGAATCATAGACTTGTCAAAAGTGTGCCTTTGTTTTCGTTTACCCCAGTGAAACACAGAAGAATTTAGTCGCATTCTCCTATAAAAGTCAAAGCCCCAGGCACCAGTGCCGAAGTTGTAACACAGTAATACAAATCTGATTTAGTTGTACATGATAATAATTTGCTTATTACGAGGGGGAGTTAAGCTAAAGTTAGAAAATGGGATTTATTAGAAAATGGAACGAACCTTAACAAAAGTGATAATGTCATTTCTCAATGTAATCTCCACCCTTCTCAATGCACTTGCGCCACCTGCCTGGATTCCAGCAGAATAAAAGGTTTTGTCTTGTCCTTGCAACCACTTGTGCACCACTTTCTTCACGTCATCATCTGTCTTGAATCGACGACCACCCAGATGTTTTTTTAGTGGTCCAAAAAGGTGGAAATCACATGGTGCCAAATCTTGTGAATAAGGAGGATGTGGCAATACCTCAAACTTCAGTTTCTCCAGACAAGCCTTGGTGTTCTTAGCAGTGTGTGGGTGGATATTGTCTTGCTGCAAAAGGACTCCTTGAGACAGCAGTCCTCAGCGCTTGGATCAAATAGCAGGCTTCACATTGGTCTCCAGCAAGTCACAGTAACTTGCACTAGTGACTGTAGTACCTCTCGACATGTAGTGTTCGACAATAACTCGGGTGCATCAGAATTGAGAAAAGACATTATCAGTTTTGTTAAGGTTCATTTCATTTTCTAAAAAATCCCATTTTCTAACTTTAGCTTAACTCCCCCTTATATTATTTTTGCAAAAATAGGGACCAGTTTTCTTCAGGGTTTGTTCACATCTAATTAACCCACAACTTTGTCTTTCATTTTCACATTCCTAAAAACCTAATTTACTTAAAAAAAGGTCTCACTTTTTATTTATTATATTTTTAACAACTAATCTCATTTACATTCCCATTATCGTTTTTGCAGTTATTCTGCAAGGCATAACAAATTCTGCAGTTAAATACATTGGGTTGTAAAATGTAGCACGTTGTTTTTTTTGTAGTGAGGTAAGAACTACTTGATGGATAGTTTCCTTTCCTTTGTCCAAGATGTGCTGGTAGAGATCAAAAGAATGAGATAATGAGTAAGAGCAGACTCTGAGGTGGTGTGGTGTTGTCACACATATATGTGGCCAAAAGTTTGTGGACGCCTGTCTATCACTCCTATATGAGCTTCCTTGACACTCGAAAACCATGGGCATTAATATGGATTTGCCTCCCCCAGAGTCCTCCCGATCCCCTGCATCCATAACAACTTCCACTTTTCTGAAAAGGCTTTTCACAAGATTTTGGAGTGTGTCTGTGGGAATGTATAGCCATTTCGCCAAAAAAGCATTAGTGAGTTCAGGTATTGATGTTGGATGAGGCGACCTGCCTCACAGTAGGCATTTCAATTCATCCCAAACATGTTCAGTAGGGTTGAGGTCAGGGTACTTGAGTTTTTTCACACCAAACTCTTCAAACCATGTCTTAATAGACCTGACTTTGTGCACAGGGCACAGACATTCTGGAACAGAATATGGGCCTTCTCCAAATTGTTGCCACAAATTTTGTTCTTGTCAAATCCACCAACTTCATTTAAAATTTTTACAAAACCCAAAGAAGCAGGCACTCAGCTCTCAGGGAAACCTTCCTTGACATAAAATTGAATTACAACAGCTGCATGTCTCACTGATAGCCTTTCCTTAATCCACATTCGTTTTTATGTAACATTTAGAATGCCTTTTACCTGTTGCAAAGAGAACACTAAACTTCACCAGAGTTCAACAGTATAAAAACAATCTAAACATTGGTTCAGCATCTGATTAAACTAGGCTTAATTTCAAACTCTCAATATGTTATGTAACATAATACAATTCTCAGACCCCTTTAATCCAATTCAGGGTCGTGGGCAGACCAGAGTCTATCATAGTAGGAATGAACGCAAAGCCAGAAACACTCCTGGGTAGAGCGCCAGTCCATCACAGCACCCATTCATTCACATACCCACATTTACACAGGGCGAATGTGGGATCTCCAATATCCAGTCCATAGGAAGCACATCTTTGGAGATGTGTAGAGAACACTGGAATACCTGGTCCCTTTACCTCATTTCAACATAATACCATCCGTAGTTATTGTATGGTTACATTTTTCAATTTAATTATTTTTTATTGAATAGTTTGGCAAGAGAAAACTGATCATTCTCATTCTTAAACAATAGCTTGATCACTAATTTAATTATAAAAAGAGCACGCCAAACAAGATTCCTCACCAAACATACCTCACTTTAGTGACTGAATCATAAATATAGGACATCTATCCATCCATCCATCCATTTTCCAACCCGCTGAATCCGAACACAGGGTCACGAGGGTCTGCTGGAGCCAATCCCAGCCAACACAGGGCACAAGGCAGGAACCAATCCCGGGCAGGGTGCCAACCCACCGCAGTATAGGACATCTAGTGTTGTTTATTAAAAACCTTTACAGAACTCCTTTTCATTGCTCTTCCTTTGGCAAAACTGCAAAAAAAATCTTCCCTACAGCCAGAATAATCCACAATTTAGCGTAAGCTGCTATCACTTTAATATCTCTAACTCACAGGGAGCCAGATAAAGCATAAGCCCAAACACAAATAATGTGAAGGAACCAATATGCTAAGTTAAATAGTTAGTAATCTGTTTATACTAAGAGATTTCCCAATATGTGTGCATCAAGATATAAACAAAATCCTAACATCAGCGTATTCCCACTGCATACTTCTTGAAAAAAATTATCTATGTGGTAAAATTGTAAATATGCGCTATCCAGGTGAATAATTTTAGCAGTTCTGTAACACACTCTTCACTTTATACCTCACAACACATATGCAACACAGAGAAACTTACTACTAGATTTGAAATTTAAAAATGTGTCACATTTTGTTTTGACCATCTTATTGCAGAATAGCGGTTTGAATCATTTCTGTTTTCTCAGCTACAAACCAATCCATCAGACTTAACACACTGATTCTAACTGAGCTAGTGTCTTCCAAATAAAGTGCAGTTAAGATCAGGTGGAACTTAAAATGCTGTATTACTGAAAACTGAAACAAATTTCACATTTTTTCACAGTATTCATTGGGTAAGTCCTCTTGCATCACAGCTCCAAATGGCCAGATATGATTGCAACCCCAGTCACTTTGTTAGCAGAATTTAAATATTGTCACAGGTGGCTGGGGGCCCAGAGTACCAGAGGAGGGCTTACGCCTCCCCCAGACCACATGGGGGCGACCGCCCTGGTGGCTATGGGAACCATAGGGGGTGCCCCAATGCCTTGGGAGCCCTGGACCTCAGCACTTCCGCCACACCCGGAAGTGCTGTGGGGAAGAGGATCGGGGACACCCGGAGTGTTTCTGGGTACGCAGCTGGCACTTCCACCACAATGGGGAGTGCCGGTGGAAGATTGTCAGGAAGCACTTGGAGCACATCTGGGTGATTATAAAAGGGGCCACCTCCCTTCATTCAGGACTTGAGTCGGGTGGAAGAAGGACGAGGTTTGGGAGGAGGCAAGGAGGCGGCTTGCAGAGAGAGAGAAGGCATTGTTGTTGTTGGCCAGGATTTTGGGGACTTGGGGACTGTGGAGCACATTTGTAAATATGGGCACTGTAAATAAACGTGTGTGGGGTCATGTTCCACAATATTCTCATGGTGTTTGTGTTGGTTTCCAAGTTTCCAAAGATACATGTGTTAAGTGGATTGATGATTCTAAAATGACTCGGTGTGGATGAGTGAATGAATGTCACCTGTGATACACAGAGGGCTGATTCCTACCTGGCACCTGATACTACGTGGTTAGTTTCTGGCTACTGTTGAGCCTGCACTGCAAACTGCATGTCCAGGCAATGGATGGATGGACTTTAAGGTGAAGTAGAACTGATGTATTGTTTTGAGCACCTGTCTCACATCTTTAGAGATCTGGCTTCATTCACCAGTTTGAACATTTTTGGTGTACAGTTTCCATTTTCTCCCTTTACCCACATTCATTTTCACAGATTTTGTTGTTCAATCAGTTAAAACTCACAATGTTTTGTGCAAAAAAATCACAATAGACTAGTGAAAATCAGACATTTTGAGGCACTGCGGCATGACTGAAAAGTATTAAACCTTTTAAATCTTTTCTGATGGGAATGTTGTGAGCTTCATTGTAAAAGCTACATCTTGCTTGTCTTCTCCATTTTCTTGTTCCTAGATTAAAATTCTGTATATGACTTTCTTTTGAAACAAATGTACAGTACTGTGCAAAAGTTTTAGGCAGGTATGAAAAAATGCAGTAAACAAAGAATGCTTTCAAAAATGGAAGTGTTAATCATTTTGTTCATTCAGTGCATTTTGTTGATTGATGAAAATAAAGAAAAATCTAAATCAAATCAATATTTGGTGTGATCACCCTTTGCCTTCAAAACAGCATCAATACTTCTAGGTACACTTGCACACAGTTTTTGAAGGAACTCGGCCGCTAGGTTGTTCCAAACATCTTGGAGAACTAACCACAGATCTTCTGTGGATGTAAGCTTCCTCACATCCTTCTGTCTCTTCATGTAATCCCAGACACACTCGATGATGTTGAGATCAGGGCTCTGTGGTGGCCATACCATCACTTCCAGGACTTCTTGTTCTTCTTTATGCTGAAGATAGTTCTTAATGACTTTGGCTGTATGTTTGGGGTCGTTGTCCTGCTGCAGAATAAATTTGGGGCCAATCATACGCCTCCCTGATAGTATTGCATGATGGATAAGTATCTGCCTGTATTTCTCAGCATTGAGAACACCATTAATCCTGACCAAATCTCCAACTCAATTTACAGAAATGCAACCGCAAACGTTCAAGGAACCTCCACCATGCTTCACTGTTGCCTGCACACACTCATTATTGTACCGCTCTCCAGCCCTTCGACGAACAAACTGCCTTCTGCTACAGCCAAATATTTCAAATTTTGACTCCTCAGTCCAGATCACCTGCTGCCATTTTTCTGCACCCTAGTCCCTATGTTTTCGTGCATACTTGAGTCGCTTGGCCTTGTTTCCACGTTGGAGGTATGGCTTTTTGGCTGCAACTCTTCCATGAAGACCACTTCTGGCCAGACTTCTCCGGACAGTAGATGGGTGTACCTGGGTCTCACTGGTTTCTGCCAGTTCTGAGCTGATGGTACTGCTGGACATCTTCCAATTTTGAAGGATAATAAGCTTGATGTGTCTTTCATCTGCTGCACTAAAGTTTCCTTGACCGACCACTGCGTCTACAATCCTCAAAGTTGCCCATTTCTTTGTGCTTCTTCAAAAGAGCTTGAACAGCACATCTTGAAACCCCAGTCTGCTTTGAAATCTTTGTCTGGGAGAGACCTTGCTGATGCAGTATATCTACCTTGTGTCTTGTTGCTGTGCTCAATCTTGCCATGACATGAAACTGTCTTCCAAAACCTGACATTGGTAGTAGAGTTTGGCTGTTCCTCACCCAGTTTTAAGCCTCCTACACAGCTGTTTCTGTTTCAGTTAATGACTGTGTTTCAACCTACGTGTGACATGGATGATCATTAGCACCTGTTTGGTATAACTGGTTGATCATACACCTGACTAGAATCCTACAAAATCCCTGACTTTGTGCAAGTGTACCTATAAGAATTGATACTGGTTTGAAGGCAAAAGGCAGTAACACCAAATGTTGATTTGATTTAGATTTTTCTTTTGTTCGCTCACTTTGCATTTTGTAAATTGATAACAATAAACAATCATTATTTATATTTCTGAAAGCATTCTTTGTATACAGCATTTTTTCACACCTGCCTAAAACTTTTGCACAGTACTGTATGTGTATTTTTGATCCAGTTTTTTCATAATTTATTTTCTTGTTTTCAAAATGTCTGTTTCTGCATCCATTCAACCTTAGAAAAATGTTGGTACTTTTATTAGCATTTATAATCTACCTCCCAATAACCTGTCCTATTCTTGAATGCCCTGAAGGTATCAAAACCTACATCTGACCTCACTGAAATGGGGCTTCTCACTTGCGAGGATAGTTCCTGCTAGGATAAAATTTGCAACTTTGATTTTCTTGCATCACTGAAAAAGGATTAATTTGGTCTTACAAAGAAGTCTTGCAGATACATTGCGTATATACAGGTTGTTTTATAAGAATATTTTATGTGTTTTATTTTCTTTCTAAAAGAATATATTGCTCGCAGTTAGGAGACCGGGGTTTGCTTCCCGGGTCTTCCCTGCATGGAGTTTGCATGTTCTCCCTGTGTCTGCATGGGTTTCCTCTGGGTACTCCTGTTTCCTCCCACAGTCCAAAGACATGCAAGTTAAGTGCATTGGCGATATTAAATTGTCCCTAATTGGGGCTTGGTGTGTATGTGTGCGAGCCCTTCGGTGGGCTGGCACCCTGCCCAGGGTTTGTTTCCTGCCTTGCACTCTGTGTTGGCTGGGATTGGCTCCAGCAGACCCCCGTAACCAGGTAGTTAGAATATAGCAGGTTGGATAATGGATGGATGGAAGAATATATTGCGTTACCAGTCAGTCATCTGTCCATAAATGAATATAACGTCCAATCTGATGTTAGTACGTAACTGAACTCTTCTAGCTCCAATAAAATAAAACAATGAATAAACTGAAGCTTCATTGCCTAGTGTATGATCTATATTTTACATGGTGTATTCAGTATTCCTCCTTTGTTTATATTTATTAGCAGTGAAATTGTCCTGTAGCCGAGACACTCTATTGAGACCTTTTACAAGATTTCATCATCATCATACATCAAGCCATCTTGGGCCATCAGCATGGCCAGTTTGTTTCTCTGGTCCTTATTATTAAATATACATAGCACTCTTTAAAGAAGGTACACTCATGAGTGCATTCAGAGATTGTCAAATATAACACATCAGTTCATTTTTAGCCCATTCAGTCCATGGTCCCATCAAAGCAGAAACCAGCCTTGGACAGACTGACACAGACACACATACAAATGCACACACTCATCACATGCAGACGCATCCCCAATAAATTCACCTGCACTAATTTGTTTAGCGCTGCATATACCATGGCAAACAATTTTGCTAATGTTAGACATTTAACAGAAAATGTCTGTGTATCTGTCCAACATGCATACTCCAATTTTAGAAACTAAAGTTTATCACAGCTGTTTTGGGCACAGGGCAAGAATAAACCCTGGACTGGGTACCAGGCCATTGCAGGGCAGATGTAGAATTGTCAATTAATTTAATCTATACATTTTTAGGATATGGAAGACCCTTAGTAGATAGAAAAATCAACACAGTCATATGGGGAAGGTGGAAACTCAGCACAGACAGTCAGTGAGACAAAATGTGGACTTCATCTATTGGATCTGTGAGGCCACAGCACAAACCACTGCAGAACCATGTGACTAGTTATTGGGCAATACCTTCAATACAAGTAACTTTAATGACAGATAGAATGATATTCTTTCATATGTAGAATATTAATGGAAATGTATGAATTTTTATATGATACGTGATTTTTTTTTTTTAATAATCACAAAATTATCTGGTGCACATATTGTATTCCCTCTACATTTCTAAGAACATTTCCCATAGCGCATTATTTATTACAAAACTTTTTAGTGGTTAACAGGAGACTGCGTCCATTTTCATTGCTTATTTATTTTTGTGTTTTGAGCTGCCACAGCCTTCTTGGTTAGCACTGGCACAAACAGAAGCCATGCTTAGTTGATGATAATGTGGATCTGGAATGTTTACATCATTAAAAGATGAATTTTCAATAAGGGTCTATAGACCTTTTATATCTGCTGTATGCAATTCCCACCGGATAGAGTCAGATGAACTTTAATGAGTATGTGATTAACTAAGAACGCTCAAATGAATAATCAATAAGCTGATGATTATATACAGCATTCTGGTGCAGATTTCAATAAACTTGCAAATTTAGCTACTGATTATTAAATTAGAGACTTGCAAGCATTGCTGTTTTTGGAATCATGCAAAACTGTAAGCTAAACAGCAATAAAAAAGTAAATAAAATTTAAAGATCACATGATCCTCTTCAGTTATATATTACACTATGGGCAGTCATGGTGTAAAATCACTGATGGTGATTATTCTTAAGATACGATCCAAGGCAGACTGCTACATGCCCTTCTCCCTACCTTTCCTTTCGGTAGCATAATCTCCTAATGTCCAGTAACCTCACTGCAGATTATACTACTACAAGACTATGGACATAAGTGTATGTCTTCAGGAATTCCAGATGCTTAGTGAGAGAAATGTCATTTATATACACTCATTACAGGCTTTGCATTTCATCACAAAGCCAGTAGTGATAAAGAGAGAGGATATGGTGGTTCAGTGGTTAGCACTGTTGGATATGAATGACTGTCTATGATGAGTTAGCATATCTTGCCATATATGGGTAGGTTTTTCTCCAATTACACTTTTTTTTCCACCCACAACCCATGAATGTTAGGTTGATTTTCAAAATCACCTCATGTGGGTTTGTGCATGAGGGTGCCATGAGATGAACTATTGCCTCATTGACTCTTGATTCCTGCATTGTGCATAATGCTGCTGGGATGGACTTTGGCTCCAGTGACTCTAAACTATATTGAATGTTTTTGATACAGGATAGATTGCTGAATAGTAATAAAAGGTCATTTCAACAGAGCTTGAGATAAACTGTTTAATTCTAGACTCTTGTTGCACTCTCGTAACACTCTCGATGTCCTACCATGTGTATGGTATTCATTTCAGGACATTGTCCTCCCTTCAACAAAATGTAATCCTTCCTCTGGAAGGATTCCATCTTTCCCCCTGCCTCTGTCAAAATGGCATTTGTTCTCTGACAATATGCCTTTCGTATTCTGCCCTCCAAACAAAGCGAAACCCTCCTTATTCACTGCAAGCTCTGCCTAAACCTCTCTCCTACTCATGCCTCAGGCACAAAAATGAGAAAAACGTAAGCTGGACCTTTAGGAAGAGGTAGGGCATGGTTGTCGTAAATTATTTTTCAACTAGGCTCACTCACCTTTTAAAGCGACCGACTTTTATCCTCAATTTGTGTGCGCTCCATGTGTACATCAGGCATGTACAGTAAGTGTAGGGAATGAGAACATCAAAGTGCCCGTTCATAACATCTCCCGAAAACCTAAGTTTTTTTATCCCCTCGAGTGCCTGTCCAAACTTGGAGTGTAGGACTCCATAATAATATACTTGAAACGCATAAGGGAACAACTCTCCCACTGCCATTAGCTCAGAAATGGTACCATAAGTTTGTGACTTTGACATTTCAGTGAGATACTGAAGCTCATTTGTATAAGAGATTCCTGACGGCATTATTGTAAATGGCTGAAACCTTGACCAATTACTTAAAACATGTCGTACAATGTCAGCCCGAATCTGTACTGCTAAAGATGGAGTTTCATGCACTAAATAAGCTATAGATGAGAATAAGCAAGCATCATCTCCCCTGATATTTACTACGCGGTGAGGCATTTGTACTCCATCAACATTAATTATTTCCAGAGACATAATTCTGTCTATTTTTCCAGCACATCGCACACAAAAGCAAGGCAACGATGGGAGCACCAGAACTCTGCTCACATCGCGTCGCTTCGTACCACAAGCTGCAAGTAGTAAGTCTGTGATAAGCAGAATACCGCTACGCTTTGCACTCACAGGACGGAAGGACAATCCCGACTGCTTTTATATAGTAGGATTATGGCATTGACCTGCCCAATTTTTTACTTCTGGCCAGTTGTTATAAAGGTGATATGCATTTGTCAATCTTTATTTCAGGCTAGACATTAAATGTATAGAAGTACATTTTAGACAGCCAATCATGTACATCCCCTTTGAACATTTTTCTTTGAAACTCCTGCATGCTGCAGCTTCATTACATCTCATGGCATTTTGGTTATATAGCATTATTTGTAATTTGCATTTTTATAATCATGAATGATTTTAAAACATAAAATGATATATTTGATGACATTGACAAGCATTATTCATTTTCCTTTTTCTGTCATTTAAAATTGGAGTAGTACCATGCATTTCTGTACTATTTTAAACATTTCAATAAACTGTTCCTATATTTCAGTCAAGAAAATGCTTCCATGTTGCACATGTTTCAAAATGCAGCTAGGCAAATATATACTGTAAGCAAATATGTTTACAGTCCTCCCTTCAGAGAGGGAAGGTTCAGATGAAACCACAGTAACCACCTGAAAAAGCACCATAATAGAAATGTGGGCAAAACGCCTGCAGGACTAAGGTAGGTGCTATGCTACTCATGTATGCTGAGAAATAATTAACTGCAATTGTGTGAATAAAATACTTCTGGGGTACAGTTGGTCTGTTTATACTTTGTCAATTCAGTGCTCATTATATACAGTAAAAAAATTAATGTGATGCTCAGGTTAAACTACCTTTAGCCAATATAAGCTTAATTCTGCAGAGACGGTGAGGGCTTCTTCCACCTACACACTAATGAGTGTATGTATGCTGAATTATTAATGCTGTATACACATATTGAACATATGTGCAAATAAATGTTGCTTTTACCAACAAAGGAGGTACTATTATACTGATGATGTACTGCATTCCATTTGTGGTGCAAGTTCAGAGTTACACTCTACAATTGTTCAGTCCTTTCAAGTAAATTTCTTAGTGGTGCCAAACAAAGAAAACATGAGCTGCTTCACCATATACACAATATTGTTTTCCCATTCACTTTGATTCAGTTTACACTGTCAGGGATTCTTTGAATACCATCTATTGGTATTCTCTAGGTATATGCTGTGCTTCTTTTGATCGCTATTTCTCTTTTAACTTCAGAAAGTAATTTCGCTTACACCAAAATTACCCTTTTGTTTCTGGATGCCCCAAAATATTGCATTGCAACTTGAATTCTTTCACTTCAAAAGATGCTCAGATTACAATTTTTATGTGCACAAACACACTCTTGCAACACCATCTCGCAAATACTTTTGGGAACAACTGTGCTCCATCTAATCATCCATATGCATCCATCCATCCACTTTTTAACCCACTTCTCTTTGACAGGGTCATATAGCAGCTGAAGCCTATCACAGCAAGAATCCGGCACAAGGCAGGGGCCATGGACAGGGCGCCAGTCCCCATCCATCAACAATGTAATACTTAATATTTACATTACAGTGTCAAGAAATGCTAGAGCTTACCTGGACAGAATAGAGAACAAGACAGAAAACAAAGCCTTGCCCATCATGTGGTACACTCACAGGTACTAAGGCAATCAAAAAGTGTGCAAATTCTACACATTTAATAACTGATCAAGCAACTAAACCCAATTCTTTGGAGCTGTGAAACAAAACCTCTTCATACAGTGCACTTTTATAATAGAGAAATGCATAAGACAATACAGTTTAAATTGTTGAAAGATTTAAACAGTTGAAAGATTGTGATAAGAGGTTGAACCAGCAGCAGCGAGCACATCACACCCATCCTGCTCCATCTTCACTGGCTCCCTGTGTCTTACAGAATTGAATATAAAATCCTACTAATAACCTACAAAGCCTTAAAAATAACCTTGCGCCAAACTACATCAGTGACCTTCTCCATCACTATGTGCCTGTCCACCCACTAAGGTCCTCTGATTCTGGCAATCTTGTTGTGCCCCTCACTTATCTACACTGCATGGGTGATAGGGCCTTCAGCTGTATAGCACCCAGACTCTGGAATAACATACCGAAATTAATCAAGTCAGCGGACTTCATGAATTCTTTTAAAAAACAACTCAAAACTCATCAATTCAGAAAGGCTTATAGCTCTACTTGACTTTACTACCCTTCTCTCAGTTCACTTCTCTGTCAATCAGGCAGTATAAGAGTAGTCTGCATGGTAGAAGGAGTGGAACAAAAGCAGATCAAAGACAGTTTGAATCAGATCAGATGAGAACAACGGGTCGACCGTGACAGAGTGTACAGTCAGGTACTTAAGAGCTGGAAAGCTCTGTAAACTAAAAACGTGCCATCATTAGTGATGCAGGAGCAACTCATAGAGTACAAAAATAAAATGCAGACTGCTGAGGTGAACTGTATTAAAATCAGTCCATCATGCTGCTTGATCTGTACCTACATATTCCATGAACTATGCAACTAATTTAATGTAATGTAAAACAAATGGTATAAAGTGTCACCGTTATGATGATCATCGGACTACTTTGTAATAAGTACATGCTACTTGTTATTTACCAATGTATGCGTATGTGCTGAAATTTATGTGTTTTAATTGAAAACGTATGCTAACATTTATAATGAAAATATATATATATATATAAACGCTGTATGATGTGTGCCATGAATGTATTTATGTTCACATGTATTCATACTGTATTAGGCTTTTTGGGGGTAGGGCAATAGGGATACATTATCAGGATGCCAAGGTAATGGGTCACTAGTGGGAACAGAAGGATTCAAACCCTACTTGGCATAGCCTCTGCAATTATATTAATGAAAAAATGTGTGGCATTTCTTGGGTTAAACCTACAAGGCAATGATGTCATTGGCTGCATACTTTCAGGTCAATTACCTACCAATGTCGTAACAGTTACTCCAAAAAATAGAGGTGCCCTCTATAATAAGAAAGAAGTTAAATACATTTTATTTAAAAAAAACAATGGGAATGTTTAAATCCTCATGTTCTAAAATCTAATAAGAGGATCTAAAGATTTACCAAAAATTTACCATTTCTGGGATCACAAATACAACAGAGAAGCCCTAAGGCTGGTTACCTTGAACTTCCTTCTGGAGGGAGGAATTGAACGTTCACCACATTGACCAGCCAGGATTCATTAATTAATCTACATGATGTTCTGATATATTGAGAACTACTGGTTGACAGTCGTTGCCATCTGCCATTCATCTAAACTTATTTTCTTTATATTACAGTGTGTTATAAGATCCCGCACCGACCTGGTACTGCCCCCTACTGATTATCATATTGGTAGTAATCTATCTTATCCATACAGTATTAACTGATATGGTACAGAGTATATGAAATGTGTGGCTATGAAATTCATATTTGATTCTTTTGTTATTAATACACTACTTTCTTGTCACTTGAACACTCTATGTAAAAAGAGAAATAAGACAAACCTGACAAAAATCAAAGCAGAAAAACTCCCACAGTCCTCTATTATTTTTCTATATTTCCCACATTTCCCATCCCTGAGGCATTCATCACAGGCACTTTCATTGCCATCATTAGTAGATCACAGGCATAAGTAGTAATGTGTGTTTCCATTATCTCAGTACTTTTATTTTGAATTATTGCTATGAAATGGACATTTTTTCCATTTTATTGAATCAGTGTTGCCAACTCAAAGAAGTTTTTTTTTTTCTAAACAGATAGGGGCAAACAAATACTTGTATAACAGTGACAAAGCCCATTGTGTGTCCCTTCTCTTTTATCGCTATACTCACTTAATCATAAGCTATATGTGAATTCCTGCACTCTGCACAACGCTTGTATACCTAAAAGAAAAATGCAATTAATAAATGAAAGTGACAGTTGGACAAGCTAGCAGTGATAATAAGCAGAAAGTGATGTTTAAATTCTACTTTATAAAGAACTGTAGTTATCTATTATTTCTGTTTATTGGCTACCCTGTAGTGTATACACTGTAGCAAAAATGACCATCAGACATTGCAAAGGTTTGGGGTAACCACTCATATAATTTTTCCCAGCTGCAAAACTGATTCAAAATCGTAGATATGTTCACACAACTGAGTCCAAAACAGAACTGTCTTAGTATCAACAAGATGGCGGCTTTAAAGGCCATTAGGGGAAGTGATGTCATCGGAACCGGAAGTGACGTCGTTGGCTGCCCCAGAGCTGGCGGGATTTCCCTAGAATGGTCTGCAAGAGATCGCGAGAGAGAATTAGTGCACTTTGCCACCCCCTGGTACGGCATGGAATTACATGTACTCAAGCCCTTTAGTTGCCTCCTAAACACACGTGTGACAACACATATACAAAATGCTGGATTTCTGCACTGAATATTTTGTTCAATGTCTGTACTAATACAGGAGTAAGAGAATACATAGCACCATTCACAAATACTTAATAAAAATGCTAAGATGCAATATACACACTAATAAAATCATGGATAGGCAAATCTGCATTTTAATTGTTGTTCAATGGACCAACATTACAGCAGAGAGATAATCAGGGGAAGAATACAAAGCAGCAACACAAATAGGACAAAGACTAAAATGTAAATACCACACACAACATATCATATGGCATTTGTGTGTTTCTGACTATATGATTCACTGGATTCCTCATATTTCCACCTTTGAATACAGTGCCTCTTTCTTCTCTCTGCTAGATGAGTCTATGCCCCAGCTCGCCACCCAGCTTCAGACACCACTGTAAAAGGAGGCCTCCTTTAAACCCCAACTCAGGATCACATCTGTAAAAAACAGGATCTCCTGTAAAAAAAATCACAGCTACTAGCAGATAGTGACATCTAGACACACCCTGGGGAACTACATCCATCATCCTTGTGAAACAAACTGCTTAGTCTTTAATGTAGCTGGAACTCAACCAGGCCCCTTTGGTGTCAGCCGTTGTCTTCTCACACTGGTGCACAGGATGCTAGGGTCCCTTTCAGTCTCCCTGTGTGACCTCTGTTCTGTGTTGTTCTAGTGTTTATTCATCTCTACAATGTGACCTACTAACAAACTTCACTTTGCAGAGGTCTGAGGTGGTTTAACTGAGACTCATTTCTGCTGATATTACATATTTAGTATAAAACCTACAAGTCCTTAATATTAACAGGTAATTTTACCATCATGTCAATATGCCACACTGTAAAGAGATGAATAATGCATCTACTGATGTTTTATAAGTGTTAGGAAGACCAAAAGAAGCCTTTCCTATGGTCTTTTTACGTAACAGTAAATGAATAATAGATGTCTTTTGGCAGTACCTAAACTAAAGTGTTACCAACTTTATTTCAAATAAACCTACTCTCATTGTGTATTACGTATTGTGTATTGAATGTCCTAGTTGAATTATGACCTTGCAGCGGCAGCTTTGAAGTAGTAATTGAGGTAGCACCTCCAAACTACAATTTTGTTCATGTGGTTTGCCAAGGTAAAAATGGCGGTGGCTTAGTGAGTGTTTTCTCAGGCCATTTAAACCGTAAAGATACCAATTTTCAGTATTCATGTGGATAATCCGTGTGCTCCTAAAGCAGGAGAATTAATTGACTCATTGCAGTCCTTTGATCTCAGCCAGCACATTAGCCATCATACACATGAGGACACATTTAGTCATTTTAAAAGGATTAAAAAGTTTACATGATCCAAGTGATGGATTTTGGTATTTCTGACCATTTCTGTATTCTATTTAATGTACAAATACTGATAACTAGAACTAAAGAGCTGAGGTATATAAATAAAGGAGAGTCCTTATAAATCAAAATCATTTTTTAAATCTCAAAAGATGAGTCTGATGATAAGGTCAAATGGCTGGGCAGGACAGTTAAGCTGGGAAAAAAATCTGCAGGGGTTCCAAGGCCAAAAGACTATCCAGCCTCCACTGGGCATTCTACCTAACATAAATATTCTGAAGTAGTTCCTTATTGCTTTTTTTTTTTTACAGGATTCATCTTAGAGGATTCAATACCATTGGTCTCATGGTGAGTTGTGGAAACCACTTTCATTCAAACAGCACAGGAGGCCGCATAGGCAAGGTTGCCAGATATGCGGTACTCACACCAAATTTGACTACTTTTGAAATCATTGTACAGAGAAAAAATTTGATTTGCACTTTGTGGTTTTTTGTGCTATTTTCAAAGGGTATTTGTGGCCGTCCAAATGACAAAACCCCAAGGGGGAATATGTCAGCAGTGGCAAAACTCCAAGGGGGACCCAACCTGAAGGTCTACAGTGCCAAAATCATCCCTGGTCATCAGCAGCATCATTCATTGGGCTGCTCTACAGCACCATTTGGCAGATTTTCAGCTGTCATTCGGAATATTTACAGGATCTGGCAACCCTGTGCACAGGACTTTGATCAGGTAGTGGTGGCACACAATGCCATCATAGAAGAACTAGAAAACAAATCAGAGAAAAATAAAGATTAATAATAAATGAAAATCCATTGAAGAGTATGATGATTCTATACATAACTAGTTTATTAAGACCAGAACTAAAATATAGCTATGAAAAAACAAATTTAAAAAAGTGGGTTTTTGGGAGTTTTTATTTTTATTATTGACCCAATGTATTAGCTGGTGTATCTTTAATGGTAATGTATTCCAGATTTTTGGTAAATAACAGCAAAATTCCACCTCACCGCTTTTATGCTTATTGATTTAAAAGCCCACATTCAGTAGGTTTTTTTTTATCGATCAAGAAGTCATTTTTTACATAAATGCTGATGAAAAATCATCCCACATATCTTCTCCATTCCTGAATAGATCATTCTTTACCTGTTCATTGGGATTACATTATTAATATATTAATAATATTCTAGAATCCATTAGGAAAATAGTCTAAGGACTAAATGTGAGCAAGGACATGTTGGTAATGATTGATCACAGTAGGTGTAAGATGGTTAAAATTATAATCTTCATTTCTCTTTTCTGCCTCATTCATTTGGTCAATTATAAGTTATAAAATTATTAAAGTTATTTTCAATTTTTTTGTATCCACAGTTTAATTTTCTTCTTTGAGCCGTTTACTTTATTAGAAATGTCAAATAATGTTGAACTTTTTCAAAAGTCAAAGTATGTTTGCAAGGAAACATATCTTCATGTTCAATCTGTATCTCTGAACAACTGCACAAGCTCACAGTTTTTGTCTGATAGGAATAAAATTATTTCTGCTTTTAGATCATCACAAAGTCTTTTTTAAAAATCTGATCTTACATAAACCAGCAAACAAGCTAGTAAAGAGAATCACATTATTGCAAAATGAAGACAGATAGAGTCAGAATACTTAGAGATTTATAAAGTATACATGTATTTCCTCTAGGAAGCGCTAGCTCTCTGATAGGAATAAGTTCTTTTGTAATTGCGGCGTTTTAAGTAACCCGAAACTATATAGATATAATGTAATCTTCCATCCGTCCGTTGGCTTCGAGGTGTTTGGCTACTGTCCAAGTCTTTTATACTGTTTTCTCCACGTGCAGGCCCTTACTTAGGTAAATCATGCCATTCCAAACAAGGCAAATAGAGGATTAAATTTCATCTCTAACATACGGAAATACTGTAGTACAATGCTCATTTTCATAGTTGTCCCTTTCTAATGCTTGACTAGCAATTCTAATTGACGAGCCCCTGTGTGCTAAATTTAGCCTGTACATGTGAGTGGATTTATAAAATAATTTTTGCACAGTGATATTAAACTTATTTTCTGATTACAACATGTGGTATATAAAGGTCTAAGTGTGATGGAGAAAAACATTCAATGACCCTTCATTATGTTGACATTGTTCTTTCTAAGAGATGCAACTGTTCAACCCATCCTTGAAATGATGTCATAAGAGTTCCAAGATAAATAAAAGTGCTTAATACTGACTTTTGTCTAAATGCTTTAAATGTCCATATTGTGTATGAATCAGATGTTCTCTGTGGTAGTGCTGCTGCTTTGCAGTAAGGAGACTGTGGAAGATTGTGGGTTCGCTTCCCGGTTCCTCCCTGTGTGGATAGCGCTTTGAGTACTGAGAAAAGCGCTATATAAATGTAATGAATTATTATTATTATTATTACAACTTTAATGAAAACAAGGAAAAGGACTGGAATTAAGTTGTGATATATTATAAACAGTGATTTGGAAGAGGTGTGTATATGATGCACAAAAGTAAAAGTGTATATTGCAACCACAAAAAAAAACAAAAAGAGGCATTCATAAATATTAAAGTTCCACTCAAGTACATAGATAGATACTTTATTAATCCCCAAGAGGAAATTCACATACTCTAGCAGCAGCATACTGATAAAAACAATATTAATTAAAGAGCAATAAAAACACAGTGCAAGTTAAAAAAAAAATGTCAGCGTTTTAAAATAATATGTCTAGTTAGCATATGTAGACTATGTGAGATTGCGGACAATTTCAGTGTAAGTAATGGATTATTGTGAGGCAGAAGTAATAAATCTTCATTAATGAAAGAAGCCTGTTTTAGTACCTTGTCTATACATTGTTTTGAGTAACCCCTTTATAGGAAATCAAGTTTTCAGATCCAGGGTTGATTTAGTGAAATAAAGGTGATCAGAGCAAATTCTTGTTATGCAAAAGAATTGAGAAACAGGAGGATTATTAATTAATGCTCTGGAATGGAAATTTGTTAGGGTGAGCAGGTTTTCTGTTGTCACGCACAAGCGCATGGGGAGCAGCTTAAGGACCCGATTCGCACTGCGACAAGTCGTGCTAGGGGACAACAGCAGCATACTAACCCCTCTCTTTTTATTTCCTCAGAAAGAACGAGGCACCGCCGCCATAATACCGCCCGGACGACTCAAGGAGCCGCAACACTTCCGGGTTTCTTTCTTCCCTCTGGTCCCCAATTGATGACATCAGCCTCCCATCCACCACCACGTTTTACCCAACATCCCACGTTTTAATTTCTGGTCCGATCCTATAAACTGTCCATCTACCTATCCTTCTGTGTCTTTTGAGTTTTTTTTGGAAAACGATTGACCTGATTTTGTTACAGTATACACGGCTAAAAACCCCAACCCTTTATGCTTGTCTGTCTTGTTATTACACTGTATGTAGAAAATTGAAAACAGCTATGGACAACATTACCCAAAACATCCAGAAAAATAAACATGAGAAGTTAGGAATAAAAACGTTCACCCTGGGAGGACTACACAGACAGAGAGCAGTGGGAGGCAAGCTGGCTATTGTACTTCATCCTACAACACAGCATGCTAGTTGGCACTATGAGAAGTGCCTTTCAGTTTATGAGTGATGAGACAAACAGATATATAATAGGTACGTACATATTGTAGAAACTCATGGAACATAAAACAGAGTGACATTTGTCATAAGTATTTTATGTTGATTTATGTGTGAAACCAGTGCTTTGTGTGCTTTTTGGAAAAATATTCAGCCCTGGGACAAAAAGAAAAAAAAATTAGCCCTAAAAGGGTTAAATTCACTTCAGAAGAAAGATTAATGTAATGCATAGCACTTGCAGGTGGTGATTCAAACTGCATAATTTCAAAAAGGCCTGAATTGTTTCAAAAGGCCTTACTCCTAAAACTCAAGAAAAGCCTGAGGCCTATACTTTGGGAGTAGAGGGGAACAATAAATAATTCCGACACAAGAAAAAAATATTTTTAAATTACAGTATTTTTATTGAATTAAAAATAGTGTTCAAAACAAACTAAATATCCAAAAAAGTTAAAAGCACACAAATTTAAAACAGGTAGTATACTTTCAAACAAAAAATGAAACCAGAATATACAAAAAGAAAATTCTAAATCCAAAAATCAAAAACAAAATGCAGAGACAAGAAATTCTTAAACCAAAAAAAAAAAGAAAAAATCCAAAAAACAAAATAGGTTAATATTTTCATAAATAAGTAAATGAAATGGGAGTAAGCCAAACTTCATAGAACTACATGCATAAGGTGTGTATAGCATATGGCAGCTTTAAAAGAGAATGGAATTAGAAAATGGAACAGACTGGTCGAATTCAAACAGGGTGTATCACTGGAAAAATAAACAAGTCATGGTCAAAGAACAGTGGTAAGTTGTAATCCAAAAAAGGTACATGTAGTCTGAGCTAAAATTTGAAGACAGAGGCAGAAAAAGTTGTTACGATCAGAAACCTCAAAACTAATATTAAGAAATTATGCTAGGAAGTGCACAGCCTTAAACCATAACAGTAATGCCGTCATGTGTTGCCTACTCCCGGTCATCTAGTCTAGCAATAACAAAGCAACCATCAACATGAATAACTTTTGACAACATTAAAACATTAAAAATATAAAGGAACAAAAAATACGCATTACCAATGGATTCAAAACCCCAGAAATTAAACTCAACTCATTTTTAAAGTACACTTGGAAAAAATGTAAGGATAAGTTCAGTAATTCAAGTTGAAGTAATTTCTTCAAAGACATGGTACGCAATATACCGTATATACTCACGTATAAGTCGGGTCTTGAAACCCGAAAAATCGATCATAAAATCCGACCCCGACTTATACGCCCGTTCAAAAATGCGACACTTATTTTTTTTTTTACATCTTCTTGCCTCCTCCAATCTCGCATCAGTTTCTCAGACACACTGAATTTTGTTGCAGCAACGCAGTTACCAATTTCTTTAGCTACTTCAACGACATTTAATGTAAAACCAGATTTATATTTTCTTCTCATCGAACGCTCCATCATAGATGAGGGATGTGAGATACAAAAAACACAAATCAGTGTAAACGTTGCTTTGGAATATTTTGGATATTACCGTGTGGTCACGTAGGCACAATAGAGAGAGAGGTTAGGATCACGCACTGATACAGCGCATTGCCGCACCCACATAGAAAAAAGGCAGTGTGCTCCGTGGTTACTCTCTCAGGTTGGTGTTAGCATATCATAATCTCTTGTACTAATAGCACGAGTTTTCCGTATTCACCTTATACGACCAACATTATAACATACCAGAAATTATACTGTAAAATCAAGACCCGACTTATCCGTGGGAGAACTTATCCGAGAGTATATACAGTATGCATTTGCCATGCAATACTGGGTTCTAAAGTAAAGCTTTATCTATAAAATATTAAAGAATGCATATCCAGTTGTTTAAAATTGACATTTAACAATGAACCCAATGGGCTCCAACATAAAATAAAAGCTTAAAAACTTACAAAAGGTGCCCATTTTGTTAAGTCCAGACAGTTGTCAAGTAACGATCTGTGTCTTGCGAATAGTCAAAAATTGTTTAATAGCTTACACGTACCTTTTTTAACAAAAAAAAAAAAATGATGTGATTTCTTTAAATGAAGATTAGCTGTGTGTGCTAACTCAGTGCCTGTTTTCTTTGACAATAACTTTTCACAACCCGGAAATTGGTTTCATCTTGAAAGACAAAATCACAATAAACTCTTCATGCCACGCGTTTAGTTTTGTTTTGAATTTCTTCTGTATTTATGTGGGTACATACACAAGTGAACAGAAAGCGTATTCTTATCTCGATAAAAATAGCACCAGAAATATGCAATAAAATGATTATTTCAAGATTCCTTTTGTTGTCACAAAAATGTGTTGGAAACCCAGAAGACATGTTTTGTTTTACTGACCCACAAAGAGGTTGTATACAGTAAGTTTTTATGGTTTTTATTTTCCGTAGGCACGCCATGCCCCACAGGATTCATTGTAAAATGCCAGGACTGGTTATGTATTTTTTAAAGTGTATAGAGAAAGCTTGACTTTAGAAAACAATTTCACAAGGCCAATGCATATTTGCCATTTTTCTGAAAAAATAACTTTGACTTGAAAAATACAAAACTTTATTCTTTAAAAAGAAATGCCTGATCATGACCAACATGAGCAGCTCTTGTCTGAGTCATCTCAGGCATTAAAAAGAGCTCAAAATACAGATTGAAGCTGTAGTGAAAAGTATTAATAACAAAAACAGAACACAAAAAGAAATGTACATAATGCTGAATAAATAAGAGATTCTAAAAAAATCCAATACAAAAGGAAAAGAAAACAAAGATAAATTCAATAACATAACTTACAAATAATCCACAAAAAACAATACAATAAACAAGCAAATGGGACAAATGCTAAAGCCAAGAAGGAAACCCTGACCTAACATAAAAACATGTGCTAAAAACTAGGTGAGAGGCAGACAAGATAAAGAGACTGCAGGATTATTGTTTTCAATGTGTATTTATGATCTAGGCAATGTGAAGCAGAAGGACACTCTTTATATCACACCTTTACTAATATAACACAAAGAGACTATTTGAACATTAGCTATTAGAGTTTGAATCTCCCACGGGCATTAATAAAAATAATAATTCTTTACATTTATATAGCACCTTTTTTTTTATAGAAATACATTTCACTTTTCAAAGTGCATTGCTTTATATTCTATTAAAAAATTAAAGATGCTGACTTTGACATGTTTCTCCAACACAGATGATCCTGCAAGTAGCAATAAATAAGCACAGGCCACAGCTTATGTGTTAATGTCCCTTCAGCATGATACTGAATATACTTGCAAAACGCAGTGCAACAAAAAACAACAATTCTGTAGTAAACTCGTTGTTTCTATTTACTGTTTTGTTTTTTAACCAACCACACTTCCCTCCACACCCAAGAATGAAGAAAAGCTTGTGTGAGTTTATGTTTAAATGCCTTATCCAGGTGATTTTCGACACTTCATCTAGCCATGCATCCTTGAACTTTAAACCCTACATTAGCCAGGGTAAAAAGGAGGCATTTTTCTATTAAACAGCATGAGCTGGACATTTTCTGTCAGTACTTGATGCTGAAAAAGTAACATATGGTTTTGTCTCTAATTGACTAGAATTCTTATAATATAGTTTAGTAAGGATTGCCCAAGGGAGACATAGACAGGCTTCAGTAAGTTCAAAATACAGAAACAAGACTTTTAACTAGATGTCAAGCATCTGAGTACATAAGACCAGTTTTAGCTCAACTTCACTGGCTTCCAGTGTCTTTTAGGATTGATTTTAAAATACTCTTGAATTTAAAACCAATAGCAGCTAATATAAGCAGTACAAAAATGTATACCATCTGAGTGAGATCACCTGTCCCAGGTGACAATTCCCCAAAGATCCAGCTTCTTAAAATATATACAGTATTAAAAAATTAGTATCCAGCAGTTAAGAGACGAAGCTACATGAAAGTGCCCAGCAGAGACTACACTTCCAGAGGCGGCTGAAGTGAGCAAGTCTTCCCCCTTTCATCATCACCATGTTCTACAGAGGCACCATTGAGAGTGTTCTAACCAGCTGTATCACTGTGTGGTATGGCACCTGCAACATATCCGACCACAAGCGCCTGCAAAGAATAGTGAAGACAGCAGAGAACATTATTGGGGTGCCTCTCCCTTCACTACAGGACATATTTTACAAATGCAGTATCCGCAAGGCCTGCAGCATTGTGCAGGACCCCTTACACCCCTCAAATGGATTTTTCTCACTTCTGCCATCCAAGAGAAGATACTGCAGCATCACAGCCAGATCTGCCAGGCTGTAGGAGAGTTTTTAACCCCAAGCTGTCAAACTCCTTAATACCATGCTGCCATCTGGGATCTTCCACACGGCCTCAACCCCCTCTAAAAACAGAACTTTTATACAAGCGAGCCACTTTCCTGCAAAGACGAGTGTGCATGTAGAAAAGAACTGAAAATCTTATACTGACCTTTAGGTATTTTCATGCTGCACAGCCATTTCTGTACTACCTCACACTGTGCTGTATTATCTATTATTTATTATTTATTTATTACATTGCATATTTATCTGTGGCTGTGTTTTTTATCAAAATTACCAAAGTTCAGCAGCTCTATCTTAAAAATGGGATTCAACAAAAGCATGACACGCCGAAATGATTCCACAGACAAAATATCTTTGTTTTTAAAAGTTTTAGTTAAAATTCAAAGTAAAACAGTTCACACAAAAAGAAAATTAAAATAGCAAAAAAAGAGAAAAATTCTTGTTAAGATACGTTTTGTTCAAAGCTTAAATCTTGTTACATTTCAAATCGTTACAAATCACTTCAAAACGTTTCTGAACCATTTCAAAACTGTCAGAAAACTGGATGACTATTCCATTTCTAAGTTAAAAATGGGTCTTTTAAGTCCCTGTGTACTGGTACCTATTCTAAACATCAACTGATTCAATTAACACACTGTATCTCAGTTATAGCAAGAAACTTATGGGGGGGGGGGGGGGGGTAGAAGACTATACCATTGTCTATGACTATGAAGGAAAATGATATTCTATTCAAATTAAGCAAATACTAATATGAGTTTAACTCAAACTTTCTAAGATTGGCTCTTACATTATTGAATATATTTATGTATCCAGATTGCACAATACCATATATTGCATCAATGTTCATATTGCTTACTACACCTCATATTGCTGCTGCTTCTTTGTCTTGTCTTGTTTGTGTTTTTAATTTTAATTTTTATTTGCTCTTCATGTTGTTACACTGTGGACCTTGAGCTTCACAATTTCTTCTATCTGTATACTTGTATATAGTTGAGATGGCAATAAAGTTCACTTTTACTTTGACTTGATAAGGAAATGCTCCTTACAAGTGTCCATTTTTGCTACTGAGCAGTTTACAAAAGAGTCGGACTAGCAACAACTGAACTAAAGGCTTCATGCAATTCTCATTGACGTCACCTAAATGAACAGAACTCTTTTTGAAAAAGGTCTAATAGAAGGCAGCCACAGTCCTTCCTTCCTTGACCCAAAATGAACACACACATGCATATAAAACACCTGCCTTTTCCATTAGCAGAGCACTTACAGTTTCTAAAGACAGACACAATGTTACTAAATCATTATCACAAGTGCAAGGTTATTTTCCCAGGAGAATCAAAAGCTGCTTGAAACATACAAATAGACTGGCTATACAAAATATTCTAAGGTCCTGAATACACTGCACTTCTGTTTAGTATGACAAGACTTTCATGCTAAGGCCTCGTTACCTGAAAAGGTTAAAGTAACTCTGATACACGCACTGTATACTTTATACATTTATGGTTTTATATATATATATATATATATATATATATATATATATATATATATATATATATATATATATATATACATACAGTATATATAATATGTTTATGTATATATATATTTACAGAGAGAGAGAGAGAGAGAGAGATAAATTTAGTAGCATATTTTAGTAGTATGTTTTCCTTAGTTTGGTACTTCATTTCCTGTGTATGCTTACACTCATTAAAGCACTGTATCTACTGAATAATTTATTCTGTGCTGAGTTTTTGAGAAACTGAAGTTGGCCTCAGCAGATTTATTGGACAGAGTATTAAGAAGAGATTTATGGCTTCATGTATCTGTTTGATGAAGACTTGTGGTCCAGTAATTCTGTCACTGAAGTGAGGTACTAAATATGGCCTACAGTTAGATTATGTAAAGGCAAATAGCAGAAGATGTATTCACATTCTGCATGCCATCATTGAAACCTCAGCCACCAAAGTACATAGCATTATATAACTGAAATATTTTGTTCAGAATCAAACAAAAATATCAATAACTTAAATGCTTAATAAACAACAAAGGATGATTAACTCACAAACAAGAGGCAATAAATGTCTACACATAGTACATTATTTTTTTCTTAATGGTAACCTGCATTATAACTTTGGTAAAGAACCTTTTGAGGTGCATTCAATAGTTCTGTCAAATTACACAAAAATGAGATTATTCAAATTTAAAATAAGTAAATTTTCAAATGTAATCAAACATATGTTAATGATTCTGGGTATTACATGTATAGTTGTACATGCTTTTTTACACTTTATTATTATGAATTTTCCATTGGGATTAATAAAGTATCTATCTATCTATCTATGATAACAACTACAGCAAAGAAAAAAATCCTAGCGTGCTCCTGCAACTATTTTTGAAATATTAGGGTTATCAAAATCATGAACAGCTGTACTCAATAAAAGGGAAGCATCAGTACCGCCATCTTTTCAGTCTTGTACTGAAATCTTAAACCACTCAGATTGTTAGGCACAAAAGCAGAATCCCTCACCCAATTACTCAACTCGTCCTATGGTGGTGGCCTGTACCCTAACAAGAAGTGCTTCCTCTGGGCTTCACTCTAACCCTGCTTCCCATTTCTCACAACCTTCCTTCCAGTAGCAAGACATGTCACAATATGTCTGTAGCACAGGACACCATCTGAGCAGTGCAAATGGGACTCACACAGTAACATTGTCATAAGCGCTTCATGCTTTGCAGAGGCACCACAAGTAAATAAAGTAGAAAGTATTATGTGGTGAAGTGCAGTGACAGCGCACATGGCTCCCAAGGATTTAGGCTTGTTTTTGCAGCTACTTTTATGGCTCACAGTCTTGAGAAGGATCAAGAGGAACATGAATCAGTTAGTAAGACTGTGATCGGGTGAAAATCACAAGCAAAGAATGAGAGCAAGTAAGGGGCAGGCAGGTTGAAGGTGGACTAGTTTTATTATTTTGCATGTGTTCCATGGGCAGCAGCATTATGGAACCATTTATATCACAACATTCACAATTAAAAATCAGTCAGCAACTGTGGACATACCTGGAAGACTGTCACAGTATCAAGTCAGGGTTTACACCATCTGTTTACATTTTTCTCCTTTACAGATGCAGCAATGTTTTAATAAAAGCAACCTGAACGTTTTTAATTACATCTAATTGTTTTAGGCTTAACGTATGTGTGAAACCTGCAGCCATGTAAAACAGAGACTAATTATGGGACACAGCGTGTTGGCTGACACTGACAAGGCATTTAAAAAATAGGGAATTTAATGCATTTTAATAAAAGGAATATCAGAATGTTGACAGTTCCTTTTCATTTGCTTTAATAAGCTGATCTTAGCAATAAACAGTCAGGGATCTCACGTTTAAGAGTGAATGGGAATCAGAATCAAATGCAAAATGATACATGTAGGGCACCAGAGATGTGTTTAGAAAAACTGCTCTGAGTACACTTGTAGATCAAAGTGCAGGGCAGTGGAAATAAAGATGAAAAAAAGTGTGAAGGTGTCTGGCTGTAAGTTTTACTAATGAAGAGAAGCTAAACATTTAAAATTACGAAAAGGTTGAACATGGAAGTGAAGTACAAAAACATATCTGCAAAATACTGCAGCTTTGTAAAGTGCATCTAGAGTAACATGATGCCAAAATTACAGGTAAAATAAACAACCATCCTTTTACAATCAAATGTCAGTTTTGCCTTTGAAATAAATTTCAATTATATTCAAATAGCAACACTCAATCTGACATCCCTAGTATGCATGCATATATTGATTCTCAATGCTGCTTACTCCAGGTCATGGTCATGGTCAGAGCCTATCCTAGGATTACTGGGCACAAGGCAGGCATCAACCAAAAAAAGGGCATTAGTCCATTAAAGAGCACACATAAGCCCACACGTATAGAGTACACTCAATCTGGGGCCAGTTAAGGTTTGTTATTTAACCTGACCTCCACATCTTTGGTGAAGTCAGAGGAAACCACAGCACCCAGAGGAACACCCATGCCGAGACAGGCAGAATTCCACAAGGACAATGACCAAGCAAGATATTCTAACCCAGGCTACTAGATCCATGAGGTTGCAGCACTCACCACAGTATTACTGTACAACCCAACAAGAGAAAATGTTTAATAAAGAGGTCTGGTGGAGGCATTGAATTGACAAAGCAGTGCCAACACCTGAAAGGACAACCAAAGCAAAACTAAGATCACATTTGCTTCCTCCATTACAAAATCTCAGTGAAATCATTTATAAAGTTTGTCAAATGGCAATTGATTTATTATTGTGCGCTAATTTCTGTGTTGCTAAGTATTAGCACACGTGGGGTAATGGTTGTTACTTTGAAAGGTTCTGAGATAAGAAAACTCATTAAATGATGAATGGACCATTACATAAGCAATGGTGGCCTGTATGAGTATCTTCTATTTATTTGCTAGACATTGTGATCATGATGGTCATCAGCAAGCTTCAGCAAATTTACTGATGGGTCATTTGAAGTGTGGTTATTGATGTATAAAAAGAAAAGGAGAGGAGATTGAACACACCCCTGAGTGGACACTTTGCTTTGTTTGGGGTCAAGGATCAACTTGATCAGTATCATTATCTGATCCTTGTTTTCATAAATTATATATCAACCCAAAAATACTAAAAATGCACAAGGAGAATCACAAGTAAATGTATTGTTCACATAAACTTTTCAGTTGTGGCATAGACATGTGCATAGTCCAGATCCATACTGAGAGGTTTTCTACAGAGGAAGTCTGGTGTGATTATATTAAACTAGCTGTGTAAGACTGTGCTGTAAAAAGCCTGGAAACTATTGAAATTGTCAGGAAAAAAAAATTGAAATGTAGAGATGTCAGGTAATTGAAAGGAACTACTCTGGGCATCTCTCTTCAAGGAAAATTCGTTTTGCCAATGTGCTGGCATCACTTGTGCATTAGCGGCGGGAGGAAAAGTAAGAGGGATACCATTTTGCCGATGTTAGCGGCTAAGCAACTTTGTCTTTCTTCTGAGGTTTCATTTTGCTGACGTGCTGGCCCTGCTTGGGTTATTAGCGGCTAGTCGAGTTTTCTGTTTCCTTGGATGTGGAACCCTTACCATGACTACACCTCTCACTTCCGAGTGACAGAAACACACACTTCCACGCGTAGACGTTTATATATAAGATGATGAACTAAAGTTCACAAGGAAGATGCTGGTATAATAAAATGCAACTTCGAGTGACCTGCTAGCATGGTAGATGAACTGCCATGGGTCTATGAGAGAAACTGTGACGGACTTGGGATGCTGAAGAATTAGACAGTCAAATGTCTTGATTACTATGGAGCTTAACCACACTGCCCTATGATCACTTAACAACTAATAATATTTTGGTTCTTGGCCACAGATATGATATGGATTCTTTGAAACAGGCAGGGACATTGCATTGAACCAGAGACTGACTGAAAATGTCTGTAAACACACGCTAACTGATCAGAACGGTATCTTAGTGTGGACGGAGACATGTCTTGTCTAGGAGCATTACGACATTGCTGTGTCTGGAAAAGCAAATAGACTTCAATGACAGAAATGAGGATTGCAGAGGACTAGCAGTTGGACATTAATATGGATACAGTAAATTAGACAGTTCAGAGCCAAAGAAATGTAAGTACTACAGTGAAGGTTTGAGATCCCCCCCTCCAAACTACAAAAGGACTTGGTAAACTAATTGGACAGAAAGGAATTAGTGTTACAGGGGAGTCATGCATTTGTAAGGTGAAATCATTTAAATAGCATTCCAGACAAAAGAGCAATCATTGGTGGAAACATTGTATTCCAGCTCTAAAGTTCATTTGCTTGATCTTATACATACTTGTGCTAGCTACTATTTTGCATTTTTGTATTTTCCACTTTTGTAAGCTTCCTCTTTAACTCTTTGCAGTGTTTTCAGATCTCCATTGTTGTATTTAATGTTTGTTTTTGTTGGAATGCAGTTTTCTTGGCAAAAACATATGCAAGAAGTAACTACGTCTGTGTACTCATCTCATCCAACACCCAAAGAGGAGAAGGCAGGCCATCCTGTTGTCTCTGCATAGCCTCCCTAGTTCACTTAAGTACTATTCTTGTTTCAAGTTTGTTGGTTTTAATTTCTGTCTATGACAGGGAGCATGAAATATGACCAGAGTTGGCCAAGGGGGCTCATTGAATGGCAAGTTAAGCATTTAAGAGCACTGGTAGCAGTGGTCCACAGGTTTTCCATCTCTAGTAGCACATTTCCTTAGCTGTCATAAAAGATTATAAGGAAGAGATACAGGCCGATTAGTATGGTGGTAATGCTTATACTTTTAGGATAGCACAGCTTAGTGAGACAAGCATGCACTTTTGACAGCTGTTATCTAAAAAGTAAAAACTGTTGGAAGTGAAGGCAAATAATGAGGGAAGAAAGATTGGTTCGTTTACGGTGACCTCCTGTTCACACAAATGGCTAGTTCTGCTGATTTGCTACTTTACTGCACAATATGGTATTATCAGTAAATGCCATATGGCTCTGAGAATTTCTTCTTTGTGGTAAATAAATTTCTGCAAAACAGAAGCAAGTTTCTTCCCTGCAGCACTGTAACATGACATAGAAGTTATCAGTTCTGGCTCTGGGAAGTTGCCACATGAAGACAAACAAATCAAGTTTCACTTTATGTCCTAAATATATTTTTGAGGCAGGGCAAACAACCCACTTGTTATTAAAGTGTACCCCTAGGCAAACACATTTGGGCAAAGAAGTATCTAGTAGGCAGTACCGAATTTAGGATAGAGAGATAAAGATAAAGACTCAAAAATGAATAGAATATTAAATGAAAAGAAACATTAGAAAGTTGGCATGACACAATGGTTCAAACAGCCAGATTGTATATATTAAATCTCTTTGGAGATTTACCTTGCACCTGTGATGGCTGGGATTGGCTCCAGCAGACCCCCGTGACCCTGTGTTAGAATATAGCGGGTTGGATAATGACTGATGAAATCTCTTTGGTCCTAGTTTGATTATCTGCCTTCTATGTCGAGTCTGCACCTTCTACCTGTGTTTGCATGGGCCTGCTCTACAGATTCTGACAGTTTAAAGACATGTGATCAGGATATTGTGTTTGCAAAGTAATTCATGTATGCATCGATTCTCTGGTAGCACTTCCCAATGGATAAGAAGTTTTTTTTTTTCAAGAGTTAACACAAACTCACACAGGTATCCCTTTCTCAGAATAACTTGCCTTCCTGCAAAGGACTTTCTGGAAGCAAACAGTGAAAAAGAGCCTCCTACAATCAAAACCAGTGGTTTAAGTGGACTTTGCGCTGACACAACAAGTATCACTCCTAACATAATAGCATAAATGTGATGCATAGATAGCAAGATGGACAATGCAGTTTATATACCTATATGCTTGCTCATAGCCAGTTACATGAGGGGTTATTATGACAAGCATGAGATTGTAAGTTGACCAATGGTCATAAGCAGCTTCAAGGAGAAAAATCCAAAAATCTCACTTCTACTCAGAATTCTCTGGAGCTGACCTCACTCAACCTCAGCTCTAACTGTGTGGTCAACAGACACCTCCAACATCAACCACGTGACACTAATCAGGTATGACAAATCACGCCACTTGATTTCACTTGCATTCAGCAATTGCTTAACTAGACAGACAAAGCTATCATCAGCATCTTCAGAAAATTCTTACGTTTCCTCCTGGGGAATTCCAAGATGTTTCCAGGCCAAGCAATGACACTGGAGGAACTGCACAGGATTTAAAAGCCTGTGATGTAAAAGACTGACAGTTTAAGTGTAGATATGCCTTAAAGAAGCTACATTCACCGTACAGTTCACTTCTAAATTTTTAGTCCTACCGTGTGTGACAAGGATCAGTGTTTTAGAGAAGTGGAATCCACAAAATATACATGAAATCTCAATTTCTCAGTTTGTATTTAGACCACATTTGCAAATGGTTAAAAATCTGATACAAAAATATATGACTTAAATGTGACCTGCATTTGAATGCTTAGAATGGAAATGTTAAGAAAATTATCACTCTGTAACCGAACATCCTGAACATCATCGCCTTGGGGCAGACCAAAATACTCTATGTAAAGACATCAGTGGGGTGCAACCAAATGTCATGATGGGCATGGTCCCTTGGTTTGCATATGATCTCATGCATGTGGGGCCAAGGTACTGTCATGAATGTCTTTTTAAGAATTTGTCTGAAGTCACTCTGCAATGGGTTCAGTATATATACTGTATATATGCCTTTATATTTGCATATGCAATAATATTTTAACAAATCTACTGGAGACAGAGACAAGTGAATTCTGTATTCAACTGAAACCTCTTCTGGCTGACAAAAGCATTCGCCTGATAAGACAGACAGCTAGAAAGTATTAATCATTCTCTGGACTGTGAAAGGGCTTGAAAAGTGAGAGAAACAAATGATCACATGTTGAAGACTGTGCCATCTTTGGAAGAGGATAGTGGAAATCCTTTGTTCTTATAATAGCAATTTATATATATGCGATTGCTCAAATGTATAAAAATGTGTACAAATATCTTCTTTAGATATTTGTTTTGCATCCTTTTCTAGCACCACTGCTTAAACTATTAAGACTCAGTGGAACATTCATTTCCTTCTACATCAAATTTTAAATTAATTTCTTGACTGATTGATTGTGTGCCAAGTGGGTCGTGACAGCTACCCAGTATATATGAGAATACATTTACAGTTGATTTTTACTGATTAACATACGATTTACACATAGTGATAGCATTTTGCATTTAAAGACTAAAATGTCCAAACTGTCGAGTGACAGTTTTATTGACAAAGGAAAATAATTACATATATTCTCTGTTAATAAAATGGAAGCATACGCAGTTCCTATTTTGTGCCTCAAATCCTGTAGTGTTTTTGCATTTGTGGTTTACACATTATTCTGTAAAATTCACAAGTACAAGGTATATGTCAAATGGTGTTAAGTCAAGTGATCCAGCAGGATATTCCACATTTACTCTGCACTCTTCACATTTTAGGGTTGAATCTTTTTTGGTATTACAGTAACTGTAATGCCCACATTGCCCGCAGTTTTCATTTCCTCTTTGAACCCCAGACACCAGTAGTCACAACCGTGGATAGACTACTGCATTGAGGACATGCCACAACAAGGATTGGTGCAAAAAGTGCTTTTATTTCATACAATAAATAAGCAGAGTCCAAATTAAAGTGTAGTGCAAGTTTGTAGTAAATAAATAAACAACTCTTGCTAAAAACAGTGTTCATGGAGGTTAAAATCATTAATAAATACATTATCCAAAAACTGGTTAAAATCAAGAATAAAACACAATCAGGAACCATCCATTAAAAGAATCACAAGCCTCAGTGCATCCATCTATAGCAATGTCTCCCCTGCTCACCCTTTGGGGTCTCTTCAACAACAAGAGATGCCTTCTGACCAGCGTATTCAATCTTTTGCTGTTTCATGTCCCCACAGTCATCTCTCAGCATCCGTGGGGACTCCAAGAGCCCTCCTTCCTTCTCCCACCATCATCGCTTGATGTCCATAGGAGTTCTCAGAGCCATTGGCCACTCATTTTCCTCTGCAGTGCTCAGCAGGAGCACACCTACTTGCAGAGCGGCACTGCTCCGAACAGGGCTCCTTCCCTACCTGCAAAGCTTTCTTTCTTTCTTTCTTTCTTTCTTTCTTTCTTTCTTTCTTTCTTTCTTTCTCTTTCTCATCATTGTCTTACTCTTGATTTTGTACCTCCAGGTTTCTCTTTGTTTCTTTTTCCTTCTTTCATTCTTTTTTTCTCCTGATCTAACCCACTCGGGCTGCCTTTATCCCAGCTGATGCACGTGCTTTCATTTTGACAGACAGAGTGTGAATGAGTAAACTGACTGAACTGATCATGCCTGTACATGAAATGCAATCAGGTAATTTCCTCATTAAACACCATGGGGACAGAAAGCTTTGCAGCAGCATGCACCTGCACCCACTGAGCCTGAGTGCACTTTATTATACCAAAAAATACTGCTCTTCCACGGACTCCTAATGCATGTAATTACATTCTTCCTCCCACTTGCATGAGAGAAATGAACAACCCAACCAATCCATGCATCTGATGGTCAGGGTCTGTGGAAGTGGCCCACACACATCTGTACTTAAATGCTCTAGTAAAAATCTCCACATTAAAAAACACCCAAGCCCCCCCTTTTTAAAATAGTATCTTAAAAGAATAACAACTTCTAAAACAGTAAAAGCAATCAATAATTAGTCGGTCAAAAGTTCATTATTCTGAAAGTCCATCTTGCTTTTTTCTTGAAAGTCTGCCACCAAATCCTCCTTGTTATTGCTTTCTCCGTTTTCATACCTCACTGCCACTAGTCCGTCCCACTTCTGCCACCATTTGTGATGTGTGGGTTGCCTGCAGCTGGCATCACCTCAGAACTGGACTCAGCAATAGTCATAACCAAGGATGGACTAGTGCAATGAGGACACAGCACTGAAGGATTGGTTAAAAAAGTGCTTAGTGTTTTTTTTTTTCAATTAATAAATATGGCAGAGTCTACATAAAAGCACAGTGCAACTTTGCAATAAATAATTCTTGATAAAAGTTGTGTTCATGGAGGTTAAAATCTATTAATAAATAAATAAGCCAAAAACAGGTTAAAATCAAGAATAAGTCGCAGTCAGGAACTGTCCATTAAAAGAACCACGAGCATCAGTGCATTCTTCTAAAGCAACGTCTCCTCTGCTTACTCTTATGGGTCTCTTCAACAGCAGGAGACACTCTCTGACTAGCATTGTCAACCTTTTAATGGCTCATGTCCCCATTCCCCATCCACCATCCCTCAGCATTCATATGACTTCCTGGAGTGGCTGACCACTCCTGCTCCTCTTTTTGTTCAGCAATAGCAACCTCAACCATGGAGCACCATTGCTTTGAACAGGGTTTCTCCTCAATCACCATGCATCCTCTCTGCTTCACCAGCTGATCCATACTCATGCCTTCTTTCTCTGCCACCATCATCTTCATCTTCTGCTCGACTTTTATCTCCTTGTTTCTCATCTTACAATACAGTTTATTTTTGTATAGCCCAAAATCACACAGGAAGTGCCGCAATGGGCTTTAACCCCAGCCTTGACTCTCTAAGAAGACAAGGAAAAACTCCCAAAAAAAACCTAGTAGGGAAAAAATGGAAGAAACCTTGGGAAAGGCAGTTCAAAGAAAGACCCCTTTCCAGGTAGGTTGGGCATGCAGTGGGTGTCAAAAGAAGGGGGTCAATACAATACAATACAATACACAGAACAGAACAAATCCTCAATAAAAAAATAAAAAAACTTTTAGAAGTACGGAGCAGAATTTAACAGTAGATGATATCACATAATAAGATTTAGATAATTTTACACTCCTGGAGACTCATCCATCAAGCTGCCTCCCCGATTTGGCCATTCCACGGCTGAAACAATGTTGGACCAGCCAATCCGAAGAAAGGACCCCTCTTTCTCACGATTCCTGTGATCCTCCATCAGGGATGACTTTACCTTAGGCAGGCAAAACAACTTGGCAGGTGGGCCGTGGCACCAAGTGCCACATTTGAGTACCGAGAAGAGAAACAGAATAGGTGAGGGTTAGTATCCAATTCTAACTATCATAGATAGATAGATAGATAGATAGATAGATAGATAGATAGATAGATAGATACTTTATTAATCCCAATGGGAAATTCACATTCTTCAGCAGCAGCATACTGATACAATAAACAATATTAAATTAAAGATTGATAACAATGCAGGTAAAAACAGACAATAACTTTGAATAATGTTAACGTTTACCCCCCTGGGTGGAATTGAAGAATCGCATAGTTTGGGGGAGGAACGATCTTCTCAGTCTGTCAGTGGAGCAGGACAGTGACAGCAGTCTGTCGCTGAAGCTGCTCTTCTGTCTGGAGATGATACTATTAAGTGGATGCAGTGGATTCTCCATAATTGATAGGAGCCTGCTGAGCGCCCTTCGCTGTGCCACAGATGTTAAACTGTCCAGCTCCATGCCAACAATAGAGCTTGCCTTCCTCACCAGTTTGTCCAGACGTGAGGCGTCTTTCCTCTTAATGCTGCCTCCCCAGCACACCACTGCGTAGAAGAGGGCGCTCGCCACAACTGTCTGATAGAACATCTGCAGCATCTTATTGCAGATGTTGAAGGACGCGAGCCTTCTAAGGTAGTATAACCGGCTCTGTCCTTTCTTGCACAGCGCATCAGTATTGGCAGTCCAGTCTAATTTATCATCCAGCTGCACTCCCAGATATTTATAGGTCTGCACCATCTGCACACAGTCACCTTTGATGATCACTCGGTCTATGAGGGGTCTTATGTTTTAGTGCTAATGACTAACAACAGAGATGCAGTATGTACAGTTAATCAGCAGCTCTAGTCAGGATATGCTAAACTGAAATAGAGAGTCTTCAGCCGGGATTTAAAAGCTGAGACAGAAGGGGCATCTCTTATAGTAGCAGGCAGACCATTCCACAGTTTAGGGGCTCTGTAACTAAAAGCTCGACATCCCACTGTTATTTTATTAATCCTTGGAACCATAAGCAGACCAGCATCTTGAGATCTTAATGTGCGCTCTGGTTTGTAAGTCATGATAAGTTCAGACAAGTAAGCTGGACCTCGGCCATTTAATGCTTTAAATGTTAAAAGAAGGATTTTGAAATCTGCCTTAAACTTAACCAGGAGCCAGTGTAAGGATTTAAGAACTGGAGTTATGTGTTCGTATTTTCTTGTTCTTGTAATAATTCTTGCAGCCGCATTTTGTATTAACTGGAGGCTGTATAAAGAACAGTTTGAACATCCAGTGAACACTGCATTGCAGTAGTCAATCCTACTAAAGATAAATGCATGAATTAATTTCTCAGAATCCTGTTTATTTAGAAAGCGCCTTAATTTCCTAACATTTTTAAGATGGAAGAAACATGTTTTGGACAACTTTGTAATATGCGCTTTAAATGACATGCTAGAGTCAAAGATAACTCCTAGATTGTGGGATGATTCAGTAAAATTAATTGGGATTCCAACTGAGTTAAATAATGACAAAATATTGTTATGATCAGCGTCATTCCCTCCAACAATTAACAGCTTTGTTTTATCTGTATTTAAAGACAAGTAGTTCTCATTCATCCACTCCTTTAATTCACTAACACAACTAATTAAAGACAACATCGGAGAAACTTCATCTGATTTAAATGAAAGGTATAACTGGGTGTCATCTGCATACGAGTGAAAATTAACATTATGTTTCCTAATGATAGATCCCAGTGGAAGCATGTAAAGTGAAAACAGTAAAGGTCCCAGTACTGAGCCCTGCGGGACACCATATTGAACTTCTGCGTATAATGATGGAGTACTGTCAGTACATTTCTGTACATATTGGAATCGATTTGATAAATAAGAACTAAACCAAGCGAGTACGGTGCCTGTAAGCCCAACATCCATTTCTAGCCTGTGTAGTAAAATAGAATGGTCGATGGTGTTAAATGCTGCACTTAAGTCCAACAACATAATTACAGTGGAGTTTCCTTCATCGGAGGATATCAGAATGTCGTTTACAACCCGCGTTAGTGCCATTTCTGTACTATGACCAGTGCGAAAACCAGACTGGAATTTCTCAAATAAATTGTAATGCGTAAGGTGTGACTGAAGCTGATTGGCGACTACTTTTTCTAGTATTTTAGAGAGAAACGGTAGATTTGAAATAGGCCTATAATTATTTAGTATGTGTGGGTCTAGGTCTGACTGTTTAAGTAATGGTTTAATGACTGACACTTTTAGTGTATCAGGTACTATGCCATGCAATAATGAACTACTGATAATGTTTAGAATAGGCGCTGCAAGAACATTCATTGCAATTTTTACTAGTTTTGTTGGCACTGGATCTAGGGAACAAGTAGTGGGCTTCATTTTAGAAATTAAAGTTAAGACTTTCTGCTCAATTACAGGATTAAAATTACTAAATTGCTGAATGCAATGTGAGACAGGGTCTGCTAAGCCAGTATTTGGTTTGTAGTGTGATGCAGAGATCTGGGATCTTATATTTTTAATTTTCTCATTGAAGAAGTTCATAAAGTCTGTACTACTAATATCTGTTGGTATTTTGCACTGTTGATCTGAATTTCCATTTGTTAATTTAGCCACTGCTCTAAACAGTACCCGAGGATTTTTGTTATTGTTATCTGTTAATGTAGAATAGTATTCTGAATGAGCTTTAAAGAGGGCTTTTTTATATTTATTAACACTCTCTGTCCATGCAATTTGAAATACATGTAGCTTTGTTGTTCTCCATCTGCACTCCAGTTTTCGACACTCTAATTTAAGAGCTCGAGTGTTTTCATTAAACCAGGGAGAGTTTCTATGTGCTTTGTCTTCCCTTTCCCCTTTCCTGATCTAACCTACTCAAGCTCGTTTTATCCCAATGGACACGGATGCTTTGATTTTGACCCACAGAGTGTCAACGAGAAAACTGGCTGAACTGATCACGCCTGCATGTGAATACGTGATCAGCCAATTTCCCTATTAACCACCTTGGGGTGTGACCTAGATGGAAAAGATCCTAAAGGCTTACATTTCAGTCTGCTAAAATTAGAACAGTGAGAAGATGGCAACCAGTGATTTTAAAAGAGGTGCACAATAACCTTTTCACTTGTTTCCTGTCCTCAGTAGTAAAGAACAGCCTTTGGTGTAGTTTAATGACATTAACAGATACATTGAACATTCAATGATCGAATCCTGGAAATAGTGGTGGTCAGGAACTTTTCATGGTCTTTGCAACACATCCCTCAAACCTACTGTTCATTCTCCATACATCTGTTAAATGTTAATTCTATTCATTTTATTCTTGAAGACAAAGACTACCAGATTTCATAAAAGTACTAATCCACAGGCTGTGAGATTCATAAAATTAATATCTTGTTGTTAAGAAAGGCCCATTTTCCTATTATATTATGTATTTGTGAGATGTTGTTGAATGGTGACAACTGATGTCCTTAAGTTGTATTTGTGTTAATATTTATTTGTAAGAATGTATCCAAGTCAAATTATATCCAACTGATGTTTTTTTGGGATAATGTATTGTGTATTTAGTTATTTAAATTTGAAACAATCTGAGGCATTTTTCAATGATTTATTATACTGATGCTCACAAAAATGTTTGACCTTACAACTGGCCCTGTCCATTTTAGGAAGTGCTTAATGAGAAAGGAAAAAGTCATAAAGTTTAAAATGATATATAAAATTTACAGTGATGTTCTGACTTAAAGTTCACCACTAATTCTTTTGTTTTCTGGACATATAATTGTGTTCTTAAGAATTACTTAAGAATGCCTTGAATTCACTTAATTTTTTCTTTTTTTTCTGTCCTGTGCCTCCTGGCTCACCAGTACAAGAAGTCCTGGGGCACTGCTACATACTGTATTTTGGACCCTATGAAAGGATATCATATCAGGCTCAAACCCTGACCAAACCAACCCCGTACAATGGCTGTGTCACCATAAATCTATTTGAAGCTGTTGATAATTTTAACTTTGTAGGCTGGTATAGCTCTAGATGAGCCCAATAATTACTAGAGTAGATAAGTTATCCAAGGAATAAGGTTTGAATATTTAAATTCAAAATATGTAAATATTTGCATAAATTTGAACTTAGGTTAATGATTCTACGTGTTACTTATTTATACAATTTGTATACATTACTATATTACTGGTGACAATATCAACAACAAAAACCAGCAGAAAAAAAATGATCACTGGGCAACTGTTATTTAAATACTGTATAAGAGTCATCAGAATCCCTCATAGGGAAGCATTTGCACATCCTTTCTTGTCTTCAGTCTAGATTTGAAGAATGGGTGAGTGGGAATGTTTTAGGATAGTAAGCTATGAAATCAGTCATTAAAGGAAGTTTAAATCCTTGCGATCCATATGTACTGGAAGTGCACTTCACTACATTATTATTCATATTTTGACTTTTTTTACTTGTGGTACGGAAGCAAAGCATGGATTACTTATGACACTGTAACATAGACACTGCAGCCTTTAAATGTAAGGAGTGCTTGAAAACACCTGTTCATGCTAAATGTCATGATCAAAAAGAAATGCATTATTGCACATATTCCAATCTACAATGCCTGTATGAAGCCTACTCAAAATCGTCCAGGATTGCTTAAGCAAGCTAAATGCGGGCATTATTTTATTTTTCCCCAAACTATGTGGCTTTTTGCTTAGAAAGCAATTTCTTTTATATAAATGTAGGCATTGAATCAGACAATGTCTGTGTTTGTGTCTCCCAAATGAAATAACTGAATATACTAAATGTTGCATTGTAATTATATGTATTTGGTTAGGCCTCACTGTAAGTTTTATTTTACAGATGTTTTCAAAGCAACTTAAATTTACATACAGTATTTTATGGAATGTTTAAAAATACATGTAACAATACAAAAAAACATTAAAATATTAAAGTATAATAAAAGAAATAAAAAATCAGTAATAATACTCTCATAAGGGTAGAAACCGTGCAATAACAAATTATAATGCTTTAACCGACGGCTCATATTTAACTCAAGAGACTGGCACATGTACAAAGCATTCAGTAAGGAAAAGGTTCAATAAGGTATCTGAACCATTTACACTTATTGTAAGAGTTACATAAGATTTATAAATATTTTATTAACTGACAATGCATAATCTACGGGAGGTTCCAATAACCTCCATAAGTAGAACTGAATTGGTATATTCTAGCCATTTCTAACAGCTCTGACTAAACATTATTCTCAGTTAGTGACCAGCCTTGCCATGTGTAAGGTGTAAAGGGCACTTGGTTTTAAACCGTGCCTACAGGCCTTTTGAGTGTGTGAAGTAACATGTAAGACGAAGCGCTTAATTTAAGTGCTGCACCGTACGTTTAAAGAGTACAGAAGAAGTTAAGAATCTTTAAGTATAGAAGAAGAAGTAAAGAACTTTTAAGTACAAAAATAACTAAAGTTTCTCAAGAAAAGCTAAGTTTAGAGAAGATACATTTATCCTTTTTTTACCTTTTATTCTACATGTGTAACTACTTTTTTCTTTATTCTTGTGTGGATTATTTGCTTTTAATTTTCACTAAATATTTTTAAAACAAACTTTTGGACTGAGAAGATTTCTTTCGGCATGCGTTTTACCCATGCTTGAACTCGCGTTATACTTCGGCGGCTACACTTACATATGAAATATTTCCCAGATAATTTCTTTTTATAAAAAAATTATTCTTCTTGTCTAGTAGCTATTCCAATTTTTATATGGGGTTGCTGTTTTTTGATTAGAATTCTCCATAGAGATTTCGGCATGATTTTTACGGCCGAATGCCTTCCCTGATGCCCACCCTCTTGGCTTGGGATCGGCTCTAAAATGTTGGCTGCGCTCTCATAAAAAGAAAAAAATAATTCAAGCAGACATTTTTTTCATAGGTTTCTGGAGATTGAAACTCTATTAGGAGGTGAAAAATGACAAATTTCTAGTACCAGCGATGATGTTTAGACTTTAAACATTGAAACTGAAGAGCACATTTAAATATTTCAAATATTTTTTTTTGTTTATATTTATACCAGTTAAAAATAAATCAATTTAAACAAACTTTACAGACATGATATCTTCTTCTTCTTTTGGCTGCTCCCATTAGGGGTTGCCACAGTGGATCGTCTTCTTCCATATCTTTCTGTCCTCTGCATCTTGTTCTGTTACACCCATCATCTGCATGTCCTCTCTCACCACATCCATAAACCTTCGCTTAGGCCTTCCTCTTCTCCTCTTCTCTGGCAGCGCTATCCTTAGCATCCTTTTCCCAATATACCCAGCATCTCTCCTCTGCACATGTCCAAACCAATGCAATCTCGCCTCTCTGACTTTGTCTCCCAACCGTCCAACTTGAGCTGACCCTCTAATGTACTCATTTCTAATCCTGTCCATCCTCGTCACACCCAGTGCAAATCTTAGCATCTTTAACTCATGATATATTGTATGTAAATATGTCCTTAGCATGAACATAAAAAAACACAGATAAACAGACTACATAAATAATGCAATAAAAATTTAGGATGAAATTAAAATCATCATTGTGCTCAGGCTGGCTCGCCTCAGTATTGGCTTTTATTTGCCAGTCCATGCTGCCAGGAGAGGGAGGGCATGGCCATTCCTGACACCAAACTGAATAAAGCATTGATGGTAAAAGATAACTGCATGGATTATATACTTGGTTTTTTTCAAGTATTATTTCTAGTTGTACACAGCCCATTTGACGAGTAACATTAACATGAATTACATTGTCAGACACACTCAATCCAATTAACCAGTCCATCTCAGGGCCCACTCACACACACTCACACCAGGGTAAGTTTGGAGCCATCATTTAACCTCACAGACATGTCTTTGCAGATGAGAAAGAAAAACCAGAATACCCAGAGGTAAATCACTGCAGAAACAGGGAGAGTGTGCAGACTCAAATCCAGGACGCTGGACACAATACTGGACTAGTTGTCCCTTTTTGTTTCCTCTGAGAAGGAGAGAATGGAGGGATCCCATGAGTGTATGCAGCGTTTTTTTGTGAATTGTTACAATTTTTTCAGGTCTGGGCAGAGACTGTAGAGCGCATTTGTCACTGAATACAGTCCATTCAGAGGCAAGACGTCTTTTGTTCAAATACAATTTAACAGAAGCATTAGCAGGTGCAATACATCATGAAATTTGTAACATTTGTAGCCAGAACCATTCTTCTTACATTTTACACAGAATAAAAAAAATATCTATCAGTTGCATCCTAAAGCATTCTAGCTGTAATTCCTTTTCCTTTCACTTTACTTACAAGAAACAAAAAAGTAAAAAACAACAGAAAAATACAGTACCTTACCAGAACTGCACATAGACCATTTGATGTATGTAAGTTTAGTTATTCAGAAATACAACTAAGGCAGAAAAAGTAAATATAATTTAGGGCAAAAGTTGTTCTATACTGGGAAAAATGAAAAACCATACATTTATGTGATTTTTATTAGAATGATATTTATTAAAACTTGTGCACTAATTGGGCAGAGCTTGCATGTATGCACATTGCAACAGTCAAAGCTCTTGATATTAATATGCATGAGTAGTTATCACACATTAAAGCATTGATAATAAACATTTCAGTCGGCTCATTGCTATGCAACTGATGAACATTGATCATGTACATTCAATTAAATGATAAGCAGACTGGGTGACCTATGAAAGTAAGAAAGTGTTAAATATTTGTTACATAAGTAAACATTTTCTATCTTTATAACATTTTGAACGGTCACATATTCAGATATGTAGTTATTCTCCATCCCAACATGTGTGTTAAACGCTACCCTGAGACGCTGATCACAACTGAGCACACTGTAGCTCTGAGGGCCCAAATTGTTTCGAACATGAAGAGAATGATGATAGCACCGGTGCGCACCTCCTGCTATGCCACTTTTCACATTATTATGTTAATTGTGCTGTATAATTGCTTCCTTTTTTTCTCTGCCAATAAATTCTTTGCTCTTGCCAAGAATTATTAGAACTCTTCCCCTGCTGTGTGACTTAAAAGAAATCAGTCTGCTTACAAGTCCTAAATATTGTATTGATAAGACAGAAGCCTTCGGTTCTCTTTTGTCTGCAAACATGGTCACATTTAATGGAGCAATCTTTAGAGGACCTCATGAAATAAACTTCCTCATGGTAAAGTTCATAGGACTGCCATACACCATCACCAAGTGAGCGCTGACTACTCCACTTCATGCCCATAACTAGTTAAAGTGCCATAAACAAACTGTTTACAGCCCATGTGGTGTTTATCCACTGAGTAAAATCACAGGCAATATTAATTTCACTGCTCCGTAGATCACTATGTCATTGCCCCTGTTAAGTATGTCTGTTGTCCACATTGTTTTATTGTGAACTTGAAAACATTTTTACGGATCTCTTGAGGGGACATGGTGCAAATTTTTTTGGGGAAACTATGTTGTACACACCACTTACTGTTTCGTGTGCACCACTTACTATCTCATGCACACCAGCTAGTATCTCGTACTCACCCATTAACATCTTGTTCTCACCAGTCAGTATCACTTGTGCACCACTTACTATTTCATGCACACCACTTACACATAATGGTTTCAGATGCCTCATTTTTGAAACATGGGAATCGAAGGGTTTATAGAAGTTCCTGTGATATAGAGGGTCCACAGCTTAGTAGAAAAGGCCAGTTTTAAATAAATAATAGATAAAGAGGGAGTGTGGCGGGAGCGATTCTCGGACGCTGCATGATGCTGGCGTTCCCTCGCTTAAGTGCACAGGTGAGGAATCGTCCGTATTCGTAATTGATGCCGGGAGCTACTAATCTCCACACCTGCTTGGCTGGTGTGACCCCCATGACTGCTGCAGGTTTTTATACTCTTGTTTTAGCCTGGTTTTAAACGTTTGGGATTTTTATCTTTTTATAGATTATTTATTTAATGACATTTGAATCACTGCACTGTTTTGGACACTGGTTTTGCTGTTTTAATAAAAACACTTTGAATCATCCCCTTGTTTCGTTGTATCCTCACTGTCTAGCTCATCCGGTTACATTACCAACAGTGTTGGGTTCAAGAGCTCCCGAAAGCCAGATGGGAGCATGATGCAGATCCTGCATCATCACAATTGGTGGCAGCAGTGGGATGAGCTGGCAGTGGGGACCAAAGAGCAGGAGACAGATCAGCAAGCGGGATAGGTGTTAGACTTTGAAAAGAACCCACAGACCCAAGCTGGAGGAGGACATTTTAAATGACTGAGCTTTTTTAATGGACATTTATTTATTGATTGTTTTTCTCATTTTAAAAGGTCTTATTCTTTTAATGTTCTGTTTTTACAAAGGTGGGCTTGGATTGGTTTTAGTGTGGCTCTGGTTTTAGTGCTTTTATTGTTTTAGTGCAGTGTTAGGGCCAAACCATAGGCCTGGGCCGCCAGTTGCCCTGGGTTGGCTGTGGCATGGAATCTTCCCGTGCAACTGGGGCTTAAGGGGGGAGGAGTGTGATATAGCGGGTCCATGGCTTAGTAGAAGAGGCCAGTTTTGAATAAGTAAACTCCGCACTCACAGCTTAAAGAGGGGGAGTGGTAGTGTGGCGGGAGCGGTTCTTGGATTCTGCGTGATGCAGATGTTTCCTCGCTTAAGTGCACAGGTGAGGAATCATCCATATACGTAATTAATGCAAGGAGCTGCTAATCACCACATCTGTGCCACGTCCACATTATAGAAGCGTGAGTGTGGAGGTGAGACGGTAAAAAAAGACAAAAAAGACTTGGAGAACGAGAGAGCAGCATTAGGGCGAATGAAAGTGGATGAACCAATGAACCACCTGTAAAAGAGAGGTCAGCACGGTCAGGGCTCCCAGACAGAGTGAAGGATCGGCCCTCAAGGGACGGATCGTGCCCACTGAATGGGAGAGTGGGTATGATCATGGAGGAGTCCGTCCTAGGGATCTGAGGGACGACTACGAGTGCGAGGAGGACAAACGACCCCGGGCGGTCTGGCATACACTGACGGAGGCAGCCAAGACAGGGGTCGGTAGTGTAAGGACAGCAGCAGCTGATGTCTCTTCCATTGAGAGTGCCTTTGGTGAACTGGAGAGACTGGGAAGGAGCTGTGCTTGGCTGTTGTGACCCCAATGACTGATGCAGGTTTTTATGCTCGTGTTTTAGCCTGGTTTTAAATGTTTGGGAGTTTTATCTTATGGATTATTTATTTAATGATGTTTGAATCAATGCACCGTTTTGGACACTGGTTTTGTTGTTTAATTAAAAGTACTTTACACCTTTTTTGCACCATCGCCTTGTTTTGTTGTATCCTTACTGTCTAGATCATCTGGTTACATTACCGATGGTGTCAGGTTCAAGAGCTCCTGGAAGCCAGATGGGAGCATGAAGTGGAACTGCATCGTCATAGTACCCTCTAACGTCCCAGGGGAGGTAGTGCCTCACAGAAGTTCTCATCCCTTGTCCTTCCATCCAGCTGGTGTCCCGGCCGGATAATGGCTGTGGCCACCTGTCACTCAGTGAAAACTTTTTAAAATCTTGTAGATGTTATGAGAGGTTCACTTTGACAATTTCTTTCTCTTAGAAATAATTTTTCTGTGCAAAGTATATGTGGGAACATGGGTATCTTTATTTTGGGTACATTTCCATGCACTTACCTTTGCAGTATAATGTTCCTGATCATGGTGATTATTTCATTCATGAAACCACAACATTATTTTGTTTTGCATATGTGCGCTGCCATGTTATCATTCTCGTTTATGGTACACTGCTCCTGGTTGCCAAAAAATGTGGTTTCGGAAGATGCAGCGTCTTATGTCATAAGCATGTGTCACAGATGGCTGGGGATCTTACCCAGCCGGGACACCTGGAAGGACCGGAAGGTGGCATTCATATCTTCCGGGTCACGAGGGGGCAACCGCCCTGGGTTAGGAGAGGACCACGGGAGAGGAACAAGGAGGTTCCAACCTGGTGGGGGCTCCTCAAGCCTCATGGAACCCGGAAAACGTTTACTTCTGCTACACCCGGGAAGATGGAGGAAGAGCCTTCCAAGGACACCCGGAGTGCTTCTGGTGCAAAGGGCAGCACTTCCGCCACACCAGGAAGTGCTGCCGGAAGTACGTCACCAGGCACCTGGAGCACATCCGGGTAGAAATAAAAGGGGCTGCCTCACTACAGTCTGGGAGCCGGAGTTGGGAGTGGGAGCAGGACAAAGCTCCCATGAGGAGAGGAAAGGCAGCCACGGACATTGAAAGAACCCCAGAATAGGGGTGATTTGGTGCTGGGAGCACTGTGTGCTGTGTGGGACTGTGTATTTGTGCTTAATAAATGTGTGCATTTTATAAAGATGTGGTCTCCGACTGGTGATGTCCGGGCAAGTCTCACACATGACATCTAAAATTCCTGGGTAACGATTCATCCATCCATCCATCCATTTTCCAACCCGCTGAATCCGAACACAGGGTCACGGGGGTCTGCTGGAGCCAATCCCAGCCAACACAGGGCACAAGGCAGGGAACCAATCCTGGGCAGGGTGCCAACCCACCGCAGTAACGATTCATTCATATCCATATTTTGGAAAAAAAAATTGAAACATAGTGTGAATTACTTTCTAGAATTTTGTTTTCTGAACTTTCGGTTTTCCTTCCGACAATAAATCCTGATTAGCGATTAGGCCTTCGTGCAAAAGGTTTCAGCATCACAGTGTTGAATTGTTTCTAGTTTTGATTATGTTTCATCTCTTGGTTCTCGTCCAGCCTTTGGGCAGAAAAGTAGAATTTTGTATAAGCCAACAGCTGAAAGTAAAATATACATGATATAAAAAAGAAGATGGTACATAAATGTAACCTAGCACTCTCCAGCCTCTTTAATCCAATTGGAAGTCCAATATGCTACTTTGGCAACATACACAGGACAGCAGTCCATTGCAAAGCCCACACACACACACACATATATACACACAGACTGAAGTTGAAATAACCAATTAATTTAACTTGCACATCTTTGTAGATATCTGATGAACACCAGAGTATCCAGAAGAAAACCTGCACAGATGCGGGTAGAATGTGTAAACCTGACATGGATAAAGACAGAGCAGGATTAGAATCCAAGACATTGGGTTATTGAAAAGTAAATTAGTGTGTTATGGATGTTTTAAGCAGAGCTTATCTCTTACTGCAGACTGACAAATGCCTCTTTCTTTTCCTTGCCTTTCTACTTGTCTGCTTTTAAATTATGATTCTGAAGAGGGCAGCACTCTATGGTGTCTTTTTAAATTTTCCAATTCTATAACTAGTAGATGAAATTTTACAAAATGAGTGCAGTCAGAAATGAACATTTATATTTATCAGTACACAAATTATCACATAGTGTTTATTGAATAAAGTAGCACTTGGAGTATCTTTGGAGTTTGGCTTTCCAGGTAGACTGAAGGCGTAATGTCAATAATATGAGTAACTGATAAAAGTAGGGGAGCTTGAAAAAATATCACACTCATATAGTCAGAAATGTACTTGAGTATTAGTTAGGCATGTGCCTTCATAAAATACGCTGCATCTCCAATCAACACTTAAGACAGAAGATCCCCTTGTGTCATTTTATAGCATTTCAGTTCACAGAGAGGATTCAACGAAGCCTGCCTAATAAAGTCAGAGGCCTTGTGGAGAATGTCACTCGGGAGGTGGATAGTGGATCGCACAGCTCAGTAAGTATTCCTCACTTCACTATCAGGATTTCTCCTTTCTGTACATGGTATGCTTAGGTTTAATTGCTGAAATGATCTCTTGTCATCTTCTTCATTAACTGCCAGTCTGATGCTTTGTTCACAGTGTAGCCCTCATGCTTACTGATCAAAGGCCATATTTGCCAAGGGCTAAATCCAGAGAGCCTTTGGAACTCCAGAGGCAGAGCATGTGTCTTCAGCTGCAAAATGAGTGCAGACTTGAAATGGAAGTTATAATTTTCTCTGGAAAAATCCCATTGTATCTGTTGAGCCCTTAAAGCTAAAGACTCCTGGAAACCAAAAGGCAGCTTGACCAAGTGTGTTAATAGGGCAAATAAGTTAATATTGAATATATAAACAAATGCATAAATAAACAAAGATTACATTTATGGAAATAGTTCATTATGAGTTACAATTTTCACCCGATAGTTCAGATTTCTTATTATTCTCTTATTTTTAAGAGTTTTCAAGGGGTTGAACTGTATTATAACTTCATTTTTTTATAATTAAAATAAATACTGTAGCATAACTTAGCGCTGATTTTACATAAGAATCACATAAACACCATTGCCTTAGCAACTTTCATACTACTCCATTGGACCTTGAATGACACCCACACCTTCACGTGTGCATCACACATGTGTGTTGGAGGACCACCTGCCTCTATCTGCGTCATCTCCCCTTCTCTCCCCAGATCCAAGAAGCCATCCTATGACAGTGACTGACTCAGCCTCTTCTGGTCAAGAGCCCTATAAAGTCCAAGGTTCCACATAAGATGGTGTCACTTGCTGGACTCAACTGACCTCGGGATAGAGCTCCATCATATTCAACAGACCCACAGAGAGCACACCACTAATTTGCCTACTGAGGCTCTTTACTTTAGTCCTTGGACAATTCCATTGACATTTAGAAATGTTGTGCACTGCTGGCACCCCAACATTTGTTTTTTTTCTGGACTGTGTTATTCCCCTGCTCGATGACAGGCTCTATGATAGACACCATTTATGACTTTCTGTGTTGTGTATATGATTGCAGTTGTTCTTTCACTTCCCCTACAGGTATATTTTATGAGCCTATTATGATATAGCCTAATAGGTTTGACATTGTTTTGCCCATTGCATGCTTCAAAAAATCATGTCTTTAAGCTGTCCTGGGTCATAAAAAGCAAAATAGCACCCATCCACCCCTACAAATCCATACCTATCCAACTTGGATTGCTTTTAAATTTTGACTTAATAATCATAGGGGAGAAAAGGGAAAAAAAGTCATCACACTTACTTCTGTGGAGAGAGACTTCTTGATGATGGAGGACAGCCAGATATAGTTTTTAGGTGTGGTTTATACAGATTTTAGAAAGCTGCTGTAGGCATTTGATTCTTTATGTCAGTGTCTTGCCCAACAACTGTTGTACAAAAACCACACCCTTGGGCTTGCTTAGAGGTTCAAGTTGCCTGTAAACCCTTGAAACCAAAGAAAGATACTCTTTTATGGGGAGGATTGTCATTTTCCATTAGTGCTGGGCTTCAAGAGGAACAGACATTCAGCTGCAAGGGAGGAATGAAACCCTTTCTAGTAAGCCTGATCAGCCTATCGACCCTAGCAGTCAGATTGCCCTAATATCCCAACCATGCGCTTGAGATGGCCAATCTTCATTAGAAAGCTCTTTTGTAGTTGTTTGTAGGCCACTGTTTCTTATAAAGATGTTCACATCATACCATGTGTAGATGTGAAAAGCATATCCTATTCAAGTACCTAGGATCTGGTAAGTATGTAACCAAAATCATAATCAAAAAGATGCAACCCTGTGAAAAGTAGATACATGGGGTAAGATAAAAAGTGGTGTAGTAGACATTAGTACTTTAAATTTCAGCTTCAGGGCTTTTTGAAACAATTATTGTAAGTGAATAAAGATTAATGAACTATGGGGGGGTTGAATGTCCTGTTTGTGTTAAAGCATATATGTTTTTATTATTTAGCATTATGCCTGGCCAGGATGCCTTCTTGAAGGAAGGACTGGGGGAGAGAGTGTGCACAGGACAACATCTCCCCTGGATAGTTACAGTAGATGGCAGCCCCCCTGTATTGTGGCAGGCCCTTGGATCCCCACAGGGCACTATGGGAGTTGGAGTTTCATTTTCTCAGCCCTGTTGGGTTCTGGGGGTGCTGCCAGTGGGTGCTGTAGGAATTGCAAAGCTCTACGTTGTTGGGATTCCGCCTCACCTGGAAGGGCTTCTGGACCACGTTAATGGGTCACCGGATATACTCCCAGGCTCAGCATAAAAGAAGCCCGCTACCTTCATTCCAAGAGCCAGAGTCGGGAATGAGAAGATGAAGCCTGCTGGGGGCAGAAGAGATGGAGAAAGAGAAAGCGCTACTACTGTGTACAGCTGCTACTGTACTGTACTGTGCTGTAGGAAACTACTGAGAAGCATTTCCCACTGAATAAAGCATGTGTTGTGTTTGCAGAACTTGTGTCTGCGTCTGTCTGTATCGGGGTTGGGGAGCTGGTGTGCCACCTGCAGGCCACAGGCATATATGAGAAAAAAGTGGTTCCTTTGTACCTGTAATGTCAACATTGACTGTGTAAGTCAGTTACTAGTATGCTTTGAGACTTTGGTGAACCTTCTCCTTATCCCTTCCTATCTTTGCTTTCACTCAGAGTTTGCCCACACTCAGGATCAACAGATTCTAAGAGGAGTAAATGAGCAACAGTAACTACCAAATTTTCCTCTTTCTTTTTTTTTCAATATAGCACCCTATCACTTCCCAAAAATCTTTGCAGTGTGTCATGCTACATCTTCATTCTTCCTAACGATGGTCCCACGCAATTGTGGGGTCTGCTTGTCTGCAACGTTTCCTCCATTTCGCACAATCCAGGGAGTCCTCTTTCATCAGTTCCATAGATTGATTTAGTAATAAAATTTACAACTTATAACTTATTTTTTGCATATTGCTCTTCACTGAGTACAGTCCCATAGTTCTGTGAACAATCCCCAGTTAAATTACAAGTATAGATTATATTATAATTGCAAAATGCAGAACTGGTACACAAATAAATACAGATTTGCTAAAGCACACAGAGAACAAGGTAGAAAATAATTAAACTTAAATGGAAACCAACAATATCTGTCCATTAATTAAATGTAGGACTATGGCCAGTTGACAAAAGAGGGGATTAAAATTATATTCAAATTATAAAAGACACACCAGTCACTTTCTCTGAAGCACCACAACTACTGACGGATGTCAGGTATGTGTCTCCACTTCATTGGCCATCAAATGGAAACACCTGCACCCTGTCCACCTCAAATCTGATAAACCACGGCCATTTCCCATGTGCACACAGAGGACAAACTGGTAAATAAACAACTGCCTTATTAAAGTGACTGTGCCTTTAAACACATTGTAATGGACAGACCGACATCTCGACAGGGATTAATTCGCTTTTTATACCTGGCCAGAAGGCAAGCATCATGAGGTACGAAAAGGCGCGATATGCCACCTTAGACATCCCAGCAACAGTGAATGGGACTTGCAGACACAGCTGGGTTGCCAACTTACAGGACGGACAAAATGGATGGAATAATAATAAATTCTTTCCAAGCCAGGACATTATGCATCTGGGACAATGGGAGACTGCCTTCTATGTGCAGGCCATTCCCCAATATGTTGGGTGGCAGCATTCCTTATGGCGAGCCCTGGTATGGTCGTCCACTGGGCATCATGGGAATTGTGGTCCCATATAGCTGTCCTGTTGTGTTCCTTGGGGGCTGCCAGGAGGAGCTACTGGAAGGTGAGGGTTCAAGTTTCTGCCCAACCCAGAAGAGAGTCTAAGCTGGGAGTGGAGGTGAGCAAAATTCACCTGGGAGGAATAGAGGTGCAAGAGAAGAAAAGAGGATTATTTGCTGTGCTGTGTGTGCGGTGTCACAAACAGTAAGAGGAACAGAACTTATTAAAGGTTGAATAAAAGACAGTGATTGAAACCTGGGATAGTATTTGTACTACTATGTTTGGGGTTTGGGGATCCGTGGCAACCCAGTGTGGTTTCAACACTTAAAAATCAAAACAGGGTAACGTTTTTTAAAATATTATATAGTGAATAATTAATCAACATAGTTTGTGATAATACTGAAGGCTACCCCAAAATAGCAAGATGTAGAAGTTCATAGATAGATAGAATTCTTTATTGTCATAATGCATACACATAACAAAATCTTTTGTTGGTAGGACTCGGCTTCAAGGCTGAATACTTAAATACACAATACACTATAAATAATAAACATAATAAGTATAAAAGACAGCAGCAATAAAACATCATCAAGTCCAGACTTTTCCTGAGGTAGTACGCCTGCAGAGACCAGTGATCTGTGTGTGTGGGTCTGCAGGGGAGGAATACGAGTGTTTGCGTTTGATTACGAGGGAAAGTGTGTGTGCATGTCTACAGGGGGGCAGGTTAGGGGTAGATGTAGATGTACTGTATGTGTGTGAATCAGCAGGGGCAGATGGACTTCACAGCTCTGGGGAAAAGGAGCGTTCAGTCTGCTGGTACGTGTTTTTATGTTTCTGTACCGCTTTCCCGAAGGCAGTGGTACAAACAGTCCATTTCCCAGATGGGTGAGATCCGCAGCTATACATTTGGCTCTCTTCTGCACCCTTCCAGCATATACACACTCCAGGTCTAGGAGAGGACTTCCCACGATCCCCTGTGCTGTTCTCACCACTCGTGTCAAGTCCTTCCTGTCCTGTGCTGTGCAGCTGCCGTACCACACTGTCATGCTGTGACAGAGAATGCTTTCTATAGCAGATCTGTAGAAGTTTGTGAGCAGCCGAGAGGAGAATCCATCACGTCTCATCTTCCTGAGGAAGAAGAGTCTTTGTTGGGCCTTCTTTACCAGGTGAGATATGTTCAAAGACCAGGTCAGATCCGATGTGATGTGGATACCCAAGAACTTGATATTGTCCACACACATTATAGCCTCCTCATGTATGAATATAGGAGCATGTTCTGTTCTTCTGGACCTCCTATAGTCCACTATGGCTGAGCACCATAGTGCTAGGTTTTGTATCTCCTCTTAGTGAGTGTTCATATACCCTTTATCAACCAATGGCTCATTTAGAAGGGTTCTAGACTCTAAGCACTAAGGTGGAACTGAAAACGTCAGGTTGCACAGAAGCACACAAGAGCAAAGTTATACTAAGGACCCTGCATGGTTGAAGGGTCTCTGCAAGCAACCCAGAAACAGACTAGAGTCACTGGGTACAAAGAAAATTTCAGATACTCCAAAAAGAAATATTTTCCTAGAAAAGATATTGCACAACTACAGCTTCTTCCTCTGGAACAGCTGTGCGCAACCTGCGGCCGTACGGCCGCATGCGGCCGTGGGCAAGGACTTTGGCGGCCGTGGACGTGTATATTAAAGTGTACGTAATGGCGGCCGTGCAGGTGTAGGGTCTCTGGACTCCAGCGAGTAAGGGGTCAACGCCGCGGAATCTTTGTCGGCCGGGTCGGTATGGTGACGCCGAAAGCCGATTTGCTTACTTGAATATTAAGTTCGGTTGAAATGGGCTGACACCCAGGAGTACATTTGAAGTCACGTGACTAGCCGCTAGCCAATATGGAACTGAGAAGGAAATGGGAGTGTACGCCTGTACGGCCTTGTGGCTAAGTCCATACACTGCCTATCGCCATTAGCAAACGGTCATCATATGTGCGAAGCAGCGTTTTCCAGAATGAAATATCTGAAAAACAAGTACCGAACCCGATTGGTAGACAGCAATCTAGAGTCTGGAATACGGCTAATGGTCTCCAGCGAGTCCCCTGACTTTGCAAGTCTGTCTGCAAACATGCAAGAGCAAGGAAGCCATTAATGGCGATGTTTTCCAAACTTCCTGAAACAATTGCTGTAAAGGTTTTTTGTCCTATATGACGTTTCGTAGACATTTTTTTACATATGTAGACCAGTAAATTGAATATTGTCAGATATATCATACTCTGTTTTAATGTGTAATCTGTAAATTTTTACATAAATCATAAAACATTATTAAGTTTACTTGGACTTACTGGCGGCCGTTATTAAAGTAAAAAGTCTGTAGTGCGGCCGTTATTAAAGTAAAAAGTCTGTAGTGCGGCCGTCAATAGCGGAAAGGTTGCGCATGCCTGCTCTGGAAGATGGTTGGGGCAGTGCTCCACTCGCCCAGAATACAGAGATTCCAGTGGTCTTGTTAATCATAAAGTTAATTATAAAATTAATACAATGTAGAAATGTAATCCAGTATATACACACAGCTGAACGAAGAACAGGTCAAGAACACATTGCACATATTTTTTGACAAGGCTTTGCTCTCGTTGTGTCATGCTGACATTTGATTTGTTTGGTGCATTTGCTCAATGCTAGGTGCTTAGTTGCACGTCTGCTCCTTTTTTCCAATTAATTTTTGAGTAGTGTTTTCTGTAGAGAGTTGAGAAGTTAAGAAGTAATTATGTTTGACCTGATTAGCCTTGGCAAAAATGATAATAACTAACTGTGCATAACCTTTACATGCAGCTTCCCCGCATTTCTCTAAATGAAATCTTCCCTCACCCACAGTCAGTGCACAAAAGCTTTAAGAAGACTTACTGAGAAGGCACTTCTGATAAAATAATTAATTTTGTTATTAAAATAAATATATTTTTCCTAATGTATACTGTCTGTATTTTTGTGCTGTGTCTAAAAAGAGAAATGGAGAGAAAAACATATTAAGAACGTTCCATTTCTGTGATATTTTCCAGAACTAATGATGCTAAGAGTTTAGGCTGTCAGTATGGGAGGTATAAACAAACAGCCTCTGTTTTATGTACAGTATATACAGTATATAGCCCCTTTCTACAGTAAATAACTTCCTGAGGTACTTTACAAGTACAGATACATAAGTAGAAGCATCAGCAGGTATATGGCATGCTCAGTTTTACATGGTGCAACAGAAGCAGGATTTGATCCAGCAGTCATGTCATTTGCCATGTGATTCCTTAACAACTATACCACATTGCTTGAGAAAAACAAGCTGTGAATGTGCAGTGTGTTCACATAATCTACTCTGAAGTAAAAGGTTAATTAAAAAATGCATAAAAGAAGATAAGCTGCCTCCATGACTGTTACTTTGAGAAAACAACATAATTCTAGTGTTTACATCTGGTCTGCAGCAACAATTTCATTTGATTGTGAAGAAATGCCTGACAGGAAACATGGAAAATTGGATGGAGCCTTGCAAATATAACAGAACATTACACTGGCGGCAAAGTTATTTATGGTAAAGTGAGACGCTACAGACTACAAGGTAAATGTGCTAGCATTTTCATGATTGAAAATAGGCCAAGCAAGAGAAACACAATAGGAACAAATTGAGAGAGATCTGGTGGCTAAACTAAGTTAAAGATGACATGAAACATTTATCTTACTTGTTGAGGAGAGACATTCCAGTGAATTCTGATGATATTGGCTTGAAAGGTTGAGGGGCTTTCAGAGGGCTGCAGGGTGGTATAGCAGTGGATGTTCGCTTCTCACAGGTTCCTCACAATGCTTGTACTCTGGTTTGACCAATGGCTGTATATTCATTTGTGTCTTGTGCATGTAGATTTGTAGAAGACTTAACATTATTCATGCACTTCAAATGACAAATCTAAATACATCCAATGAGAATGGGAGAGGGTGTCTGTGTAAGTGTGACCTGCACTGAGCTAGCATCCTTGTCAGAATGTTTCTTTGTCATACAATGCTGGAATAGACTTTAGCTCCCCAGGACCAAGTACTAAATAAGGAGATTCAGAAAAGTACAAGGGTGGGATGGCTATGAATGATTATTATGAAAGCATGAGAGAGGTTACAAGTGTTGATGATAGCAAGCATATCAGTACAACTGGTCCAGGGTAGGAGACATTGCATCTGACATGCTCCCTCTCTAAAAGATATTTACATATTTGAGTGTAAAAAGATAGAAACAATGCAATGCATAGGAATATACATTCCTTATTCATCCATCCACTATCTGAACCTATCGACATAGCGCCAGAGGCATACTCACTCACACACCCACATAATAATGTAAAGCCAATTTTAAATAACCAATACATCTCTTTGGGATGGACAAAAAACCTACGCAAACATTAATGGAATGTACAGGCTTATCACTAACAATGGTTTAACATAGAACTGAACCCTGGAGCAGTAAGGCAGAACAACAAGCACCGTGTGAAGTGTTTCTCTACACTCCTTGTATCAAAGGGAATTAAAAATAACAGCATAGCTTTATGAAGTAAGGCTTTTTCAGTTAGAAGAAACAAATTCACAGAAGTTATCATTCCACTGGTCTTCAAGGTATCTTACAATGCTTGACTATAAACAAGATAAGACAAATGCTAATAACTTATATTTCACATTAAACATGTCTGCAGAGTAGTACCAATCATTGTCTAGTGCAATCCAATAATGTGAAATAGTTTAAAGAAATTCCAAATAAAGTCTAAAAAATGTTGCATATGAAATTGTAGAATATGCAATAAAGTACAACGCTACCTAGAATTGCACAGTTTTACTTTGAATACAATAATGAGAGGCCTCCAGGATAATCCTGCCAATGTAGCACTTAAGTCCCTTTTATGGGATTCAAGTGTTTGTGATGAGGTCAATGGTTCCAAAAGAGAAGAGGACTGTAAAACCTGGTGAAGAAGCTTGAAACAAAAGCATTTTTGAAGCTCTACAAATCCACTTCAACTAGAGATAGATGGTGCTACTAAGATTACCAAACAAACAGTTTAAACATTATAAATAGTATCAGAGTCAGAGGTGTTGAAAGTAAACTAGTACAGCAAATGAAAAGAGAAATTCTGATGACATATATCAGGACTATTACAAAAGTGTTAGTAATGAAATGCTAGGATGGTACCATAAATAAGGAAGAGAAAACTTCAGATCCTCCCTAATGAATTAAGCTTAACTGCAGTTATCATAAGTTAATAGTTTCAAGAAAGCAAGTGAAAGTAGCAACAATAATGGGATCGTTTTATATTGTCTTGGGAAAGTCCATACATCCTAAATACTGGATAAATTACCTCAGGTTTCAACTGTAAGGTTGAACTAGAAAAAGACAAATGAAATCAGGCCTTTAGAGCAACTGCTTGATGGAGGAAGCTTAAATCTCAGATCAGTCAATAAAGCAAACATTTCTTATTGTTGTCATCTGGTGAATTCTTTAATTTCTAATAATTATTCTGAAGCTGTTTTATTAAAGATGTATATCCACTTGGGATTTTCCCTACCCAAAAATGTCAACAGTTAACCTTTAATTTGATCCATGTAAACACTAGAAATCTTATTTACCATTATATCATGTTGCCATTATGTTTTGTTGTGGGCACTGCCATTCTGTGTACTTTCACTTTGGTTTTTGTCATGGTAACCTTTAACATAAGGACCTGGGGATGCACTGCGTGTCATTTTTTCACAGAAACTGTATAAAATTGCTGCTCAACCACTAATTATTGGAGATTTGGATAAACTTTGCTTTTGTCTGATTAGCAATTCTAATATTATATACTTTACATACAATTAAGTTCTTTCCATCCAGGTCTTTAATTACCTCTTAGGCACAGCCATCAGCAGTGTGTCTGTCTGCGGAGAGAAAATGTCGACCTTGTTGAGATGTTAACTTACCTGGGTAGCAACATTCATGTCTCTGGTGACTCTTCCTATGAAGTCAGTAGACAGATTGGGAGAGCACTGGGGGTCATGAGGTCGCTGGAAAGGAGTTTGTGACGCTCCCCATCTCTTTGCAAAAGGATGAAGGTCCAAGCTTTTAGTGTCCTAGTGTTTCCTGTCTTGCTATATGGCTGTGAGACATGGACACTACCCAGTGACCTAAGACGAAGACTGGACTCCTTCGGAAAATCCTTGGGTACCGTTGGTTTGACTTTGTGTCGAATGAATGGTTGCTTATGGAGTCCTGAATGAGGCACATTACCTGCATTGTGAGGGAGTGTCAGTTACAGCACTATGGCAATGTAGCGCGATTCCCCAAGGGTGATCCGGCTCGTAAAATCCTCATTGTTGAGGACCTGAGTGGCTGGACCAGGTCAAGGGGATGCCCACGTAACACCTGGCTGCGGCAGAGAGAGGGTCATCTCCAGAGGGTGGGATTGAACCATGTGTCTGCCTGGGGGGTTGCCATCCAGGATCCCAAGCTGTTTCATCATGTGGTGGGTGCAACAACATGCTGTACCAGTTAATGCTACCCAACTTGACCTGACCTGAAGTTCTATCTATCTAAATTAATGGAAGGAACTATTAAGGAAAAGATTGCCCAGCACATGTCTGTAACAGGAGTGTTATTGATCATTCAACATGGGCTCAAGCGAGGAAAATCATGTTTCACTAATGTGCTAGAATTCAATGAGGAAGCAACAAAATGATACAATCACAGATGTGCTTATATGCATATTATTCATCTTGACTTTCAGAAGGCTTTTGATAAGGCACCACCTGAAAGGAAATTTGACGTGATTCCATGCAACTAAGCATTATTCATTTCACTCTTATTGCTGGCATATCCTCCAGCAAGGAAGTAGGCCTGAAAAACTTAAAAAGAACAGACCAAACCTGATTAAGGTCTGACCCCCAATGTGGGGACCTTACCTAAGCAGCATAATCCCAAAAGTCAACAGGCAGGTTTTTCTGTATGCATAGGCCCAAAATGGGTTTAACGGCTCTTAAATAAAAAGAAAACGGGAGTGTGCTCCCCTCAACTTTCTCATATACTGAGATAGAGAAAAAGGTCAACAGAACCACTTACAGTTGCCCAATATTTATCAAATATCATTTCTCATCATAACTAATTGATAATATCGATACACCATTACATAATACTTGTTGCAATAAATTGCTATAGGTAAAATTGTATTTAGCTACATTTAATTATGATAATGATGGCAGATATAAAAAAAATATAAAATTAAATTATATATGTATAAATTAATATAAAATTAATAGTTATTGAAAGAATATGTATCATATTGAATACAGTTTTTACTATTGCGCACACATTTATATTTTCATGATACAAAAAATTCAGATGTTTAAATAAAATACCACTTCTAGTAATTTTTCTCAAATTTTATATCCGGTTGCTTTTTACCATTATATATATATTATATACAGTGCATCCGGAAAGTATTCACAGCGCATCACTTTTTCCACATTTTGTTATGTTACAGCCTTATTCCAAAATGGATTAAATTCATTTTTTTCCTCAGAATTCTACACACAACACCCCATAATGACAACGTGAAAAAAGTTTACTTGAGGTTTTTGCAAATTTATTAAAAATAAAAAAATGGAGAAATCACATGTACATAAGTATTCACAGCCTTTGCTCAATACGTTGTCGATGCACCTTTGGCAGCAATTACAGCCTCAAGTCTTTTTGAATATGATGCCACAAGCTTGGCACACCTATCCTTGGCCAATTTTGCCCATTCCTCTTTGCAGCACCTCTCAAGCTCCATCAGGTTGGATGGGAAGCGTCGGTGCACAGCCATTTTAAGATCTCTGCAGAGATGTTCAATTGGATTCAAGTCTGGGCTCTGGCTGGGCCACTCAAGGACATTCACAGAGTTGTCCTGAAGCCACTCCTTTGATATCTTGGCTGTGTGCTTAGGGTCGTTGTCCTGCTGAAAGATGAACCGTCACCCCAGTCTGAGGTCAAGAGCGCTCTGGAGCAGGTTTTCATCCAGGATGTCTCTGTACATTGCTGCAGTCATCTTTCCCTTTATCCTGACTAGTTTCCCAGTTCCTGCAGCTGAAAAACATCCCCACAGCATGATGCTGCCACCACCATGCTTCACTGTAGGGATGGTATTGGCCTGGTGATGAGCAGTGCCTGGTTTCCTCCAAACGTGACGCCTGGCATTCACACCAAAGAGTTCAATCTTTGTCTCATCAGACCAGAGAATTTTCTTTCTCATGGTCTGAGAGTCCTTCAGGTGCCATTTGGCAAACTCCAGGCGGGCTGCCATGTGCCTTTTACTAAGGAGTGGCTTCCGTCTGGCCACTCTACCATACAGGCCTGATTGGTGGATTGCTGCAGAGATGGTTGTCCTTCTGGAAGGTTCTCCTCTCTCCACAGAGGACCTCTGGAGCTCTGACAGAGTGACCATCGGGTTCTTGGTCACCTCCCTGACTAAGGCCCTTCTCTCCCGATCGCTCAGTTTAGATGGCCGGCTAGCTCTAGGAAGAGTCTTGGTGGTTTCGAACTTCTTCCACTTATGGATGATGGAGGCCACTGTGCTCATTGGGACCTTCAAAGCAGCAGAAATTTTTCTGTAACCTTCCCCAGATTTGTGCCTCGAGACAATCCTGTCTCGGAGGTCTACAGACAATTCCTTTAACTTCATACTTGGTTTGTGCTCTGACATGAACTGTCAACTGTGGGACCTTATATAGACAGGTGTGTGCCTTTCCAAATCATGTCCAATCAACTGAATTTACCACAGGTGGACTCCAATTAAGCTGCAGAAACATCTCAAGGATGATCAGGGGAAACAGGATGCACCTGAGCTCAATTTCGAGCTTCATGGCAAAGGCTGTGAATACTTATGTACATGTGCTTTGTCAATTTTTTTATTTTTAATAAATTTGCAAAAATCTCAAGTAAACTTTTTTCACGTTGTCATTATGGGGTGTTGTGTGTAGAATTCTGAATGTCTGCTTTGGAATAAGTTCAACTTGGTATACGTCCTGTTTGGATGTGAAAAATTTTGCTTGGTATATGGCCTTTGTTTGGAATACTACTCGTGTGCTAGAACACCGCGTGTGGTATAGTGGGTCCGCGGCTTCAAAAAAAGGGCCAGGTTTTAACCCGTATAGCCGTGCCGTTCTCCGTGGGCACGATTGCACAACTGTGGGGAAGTTAATGAGGTAGTTGGAGCGAGTCGCACCTGCACAGGTGGGCTGTGATCGGGAAGAGTGAGGCTGCATTTTTAACCTCGGATTTTATCGGATTTGTTTATTGTTGTTTTTATCCCCACTGAACACTTGTTTTTATGAATATTTATTAAATAATTATTTATTGAAACCAGATACACTGCACTTTTTGTTTGGACACTGAATTTTGTTTTAAATAAAAATACTTGCCATTCTTGCACTATCCCCTGGCTTCATTTGAGAATTGTCATCATTTGTCAGTTCATCTTGGTGACATTACCAATGCTGTCGGGTTCAGGACTCCCTGTAAGGACGTATGGGAGCGTGGAGCGGACTTGCATCGTCACACCGCACGCTACCCTACGCTGCCCACGAGCGTCAGTACGCCAGTTACTAGCATTCAGTGAACAACCCGCGCTATAACTCTATGTGAATTTTCACGTGATTTTGTGTTTTTTTGTGTAATTTAAATTGATTGTTGAAAAGTATGAAGGTGGCATGCGTACCCAGGACATGGCTGCTGCATACCGTTACCGAGAACGACTGTATCTACGATTGTGAAAAACAAAGACGTTATTACAAAGTAAAGTGAGGTTAAATTTTAATTTATTTCATCTAATTGCTTTTGTATTTATGCATTTTAGTATTAAGCAGTGTTTAAATTATTTTATACAACCCCATCAATGTATAATATGCCAGAAACAATAGGATTTTTTTCATGGGAAGGGATTGATCATTTTCCCTTTATTTCTTATGGGAAAAATTCATTTGGTATATGTCCTGTTTGATATAAGTCAAAGGATCTGGAACGGATTAAGGATGTATACCAAGGTACCACTGTATATATATATATATATATATATATATATATATATATATATATATATATATATATAAATTCTGAATCATCCATTTGTAATTATAACCATAGTTTACTTGAAAATTCACAAAAGTATTCAGTTAAAGTGCCACTTCCGGTTGCTAAAAGTTGCCCAAAAGTTGATAGGATTCCTTATTTTTGACATAAAGCAGGTGTACAAAATCTCATTGACCCAGGTCAAAGTGTTTGAGTTATCTTGTTTACACACAGACAGACATAATTTCAAAAATGGTATTTTTGGACCCAAGAAGATTTAAAACGTCAAGATTAATCAAAATCTCAAGGTTGAATTTTTTCACAATTCCTATACTTTCTCTATACTATGTATATGAGAAAGTAAAAAGTCCTGAAATAGACAGAATATAGAATGAGGATAATCAAGGCAAGACAAAAGAAAGAAAAAGAGAAATGAATTTGGGACAGGGCAATAACTCTTTGTGTTCCATGACACCTATATCCCCAAAAACATAAAAATATTTCAGTCTTATTTATCTTCCTGAGTGCACTATTCAGCATCAAAATGTTATATACCAATTTTATCTAGTTCCCTTTTTGTTATCCCTACAAAAGTTGAAGCACAGCCATCTAATATTGCATCAGTTAAAATCAAATTCCCATCACCTGGTCGGTTACGCTGTTGGCAGCTGCTGGTATCTTTTTGAAGTTATTCAGTCTGTGACATTTTGTTAAGATTTTTCTCCAAGATGGTAGAGCCAAAACCTTTAAAAAAAGACATTCATTAAAAAATTGTAACTCATGGAAAGTTTAGATAAAAAAAATAAACCGAAAAATTAATGAAAGTAAACCTAATAAGCAAAAGAAACAAAAATGAAAGCGCAAACAAAAAAAAGTGAAATAAAAGTGAATTGACAAATATTCCAACATGACTTTTCCACATTGAATTCAAAGAAAGATGCACAGTGCTATAACATTTCCTAAGGCACCAGCTTGCATTGCCCCACTCGTGAATAGGAGAATGTGCGGAGCAATGAAACCAACTCTGCGAATAAAATGAAAGTGTCACAACACAAACTCCAAATTTATACTGAGGTCATGTAGCACACAATGAAAGGCTACAATCTTTTTTTTATTATTACTAGACTTATTTATTTTGTGCATACCCTTTTTCTAAGTTGAATTCAGAAGCAAATAAAACAAACTCATCATGAGCCAAACAATATTTTAATTCTGTGCTTATAGCGTGAATGGCTATAATCATTTTGAATTATTTTATACATTTACTTTATGCACCAATTTTTTCCTATACAGAGTTGAAATTTGAAAAAATGTCTATTGTTTTTTTCTCTTGAAATGCTACTTTATTTCTTACAAACTTATGGTGAACGTTGTGGACTTATTCTGTGCATGTTTCTTGCTCTGAAAATATCTGTCTGTTTTGTAATTCAGTGCTGTCTCTCAGCTTTGTTTTCTTGACCAAACTGAGCGGGTTTGTTAGCTATTCTTATGTGTGACCACCCCAATATCTACTGTATATAACAGGTCAGCAGGAAAAAGATTAATGACAATTAAAATGTTTTAATACGTTTTTTACCTTTAGAGGGAATTATCTGCCATATTTTGGTATGTTCAGGTACTGAATACCTTGAAGAACACACTTCAGTGATCCAAGAGCTTCACCACAATGGTCTAATATGTGTTTTCACAAAATTCCAGTACATGTTGAGTACCACTGTTTAAAATGTTTGTACTTTTGGTGTAATTGAGAAGGTGAATATATTCCTGACCCACTTATCCTAAATGAGTTTGAGCTGAAAATAAAAATATATACTGTAATACTCAATAGAAGCAGTAAGGAGCTAGAGTGTATCTTTTTGACAGTGAACCTATTTCCTATGTCACCTCAGATAATTAGGGCTGCACTATACCACTTAAGTTCTTTAATAATCTGATATTATTGTGAGTTTTATAACCATATGGAATTTATTATGACAGAAAAGGGAGTTTAAAAAGAAATATTTCAGGATAATGAAGAGGTACAGTAGAATCTGGTTCTGAAAAAGAATCTCATCATTATTACTCAAATTCTGGCAAGCATAATAAAACTACTAAAAATAACAGAAATCAAACTGGAAAAGCAATCTAAGTGAACCAATCTAGATTTTTAATAAAAACTTATTTTATATGCCACAATTCAATTTCCATCCATCCATTTTCCAACCCGCTGAATCTGAACACAGGGTCATGGGGGTCTGCTGGAGCCAATCCCAGCCAACACAGGGCACAAGGCAGGAAACAATCCTGGGCAGGGTGCCAACCCACCGCAGCACAATTCAATTTAACAGATAAAAAAATTAATTGTGGAGGGAGTGTGTTGCTATGTTGCCTTGGTAATAACAGTGATAGGAAAACTCAAAAATCTATGGCAGAAACCAGAAGGACTTGCTTTGCTCACCTGGCTATAAGTAATTAGAAATAAATGCCTGCCTCAGTCAACTATCTTCCAATGACCACAAGACTAAACAGTACAGAACTGTTAAAAAAAGAATGAGGCATAGCACAAAGAAATGTGGCAAAATATCGTAAAACTATGTTTTAAATCCACAAACAAAAACAACTGATGCAACAATTGGAAATGAAAAACGACTGCAAAATTAATGCATTCTGGGTTCCGATAAGGGTCAGAAGAACTGATAATCTTACCATATTACTAGATTTTACCTTAATAGTTGTCTATCCATCCAGTTGTCCTAGCCATCCAGTGCAATCTAAATATATAATTCACTAAGGCAAGACAACCATGGAAAGCACGCATGGATTCACTAAGCCGCCGACAAGTAAGACACCCATGGCGCACGCAGGAAGAAGCCACGCCCACCAACTCTAAGACCATTGGATGCGACGACAACTCGCAGAGCCACACCCACCAACTCGGACGCGACGACGCAGAAAAAACGGCGTCATTTATATTCGTCTGTCGTAGAGGCCACATGCACCTCCGAGCCACGTTGACTGTTCATAGAGGCATGTTTCTCGCGGAGGTGAATCGCCATATGCAGCGTGTAAAACGGTTTGCGAGGGGTATCCCATGGGATCCTTAAAACAATCCTTTACAACTGAGGTTAAAACACAATGAAGTAAGCAATCTTTAAAAACCAATACGCCCTGTGCCTCTGTTTCATTAGCGTCGGCGGTCCTCCAATTGTAAGTCATGGACAATTGTATGTTTCCCTCTCAAAACACAATGAAGGAAGCAGTCTTTAAAAATCAATAAGCCCTGTGCCTCTGTTTTATTAGCATCTCACCTGCTTCATTCAATGCAAGCCCTGCAACAGTTGAGACGCTCTCTCAGCAGATGACCTTCTACACAAGCTGTGTGTGTGTGTGTGGGTGGGTGTTAGTTAGTTAATTAGTTACTCGAAGGATTTCAAGATTTAATGTGCACAAGCGGTAAAGTTGGTGGCCGGGGCTCCGTGAGTTGGTCTTGCGAGCAGGCACATGACCACGGGGTTTCTAAGCTTAGAGAACGAGGGTGGAGGGGGGAGGAACAGGTAAGAAGAGGCATGTTTGTCGCGGAACTGAATCGCTGAATGACCGTGCAATGACGGTCGGCTGGCAAAAACTGGCCGACAAATTAAACGCGTGTGCATTGTACTTACTGAAAGCAGCGTTGCAAATGATCATTTTTTTCCCTCCTTTCAGACAACTGTGTCTTTCCGGAAGTGTTCAGCCATCAATATATTATTTTTGCGGCGTTTGCCTGCAGGACCACATGCAGCGAGCGAGCGAGAGAGAGAGCGAGAGCGTGTGACACACACACACACATACAGGCGCGCGTGACAGAGAAAGCGCGCTGGACACATAGGAATAATAATACTTCGTTACACTGATATAGCGGTGTTCTCAGTATTCAAAGCGCTATCCACACAGGAAGGAACCGTGAAGCGAACACACAATCTTCCAGAGTCTCCTTACCGCAAAGCAGCAACAATACTACAGCCCCACAATGCAGTTAAAAAATACACCGGCCTCAAATTTGTTTTCACTTCTGTGCATAGCATTATTGCAATGTTACTTTTCTTGGTGGCTTATTACATTACGGATGTTTCACATGTACATTGTTTCCCCTGTGCTTAAAAGACATTAAAAAAGTGTTTCTCAACTACGCCATGGTCTTAATGTTGGTGGGCTGGTCTCCATGAGTTGCTCTTGCAAGCGGGCACATGACCAGGGGGTGTGTAAGCTTACAGAACGAGGGTGGACGGGGGAGGACCAGGTAAGAAGAGGCATGTTTGTCTCGGAACTGAATCGCTGAATGACCGTGCGATGGCGGTCGGCTGGCAAAAAGTGGCCGACAAATTAAACGCGTGTGCATTGTACTTACTGAAAGCAGCATTACAGATTTTGCAAATGTTCATTTTTTTCCCTCCTTTTAGACAACTGTGTCTTTCCAGAAGTGTTCATCTATCAATAAATTATTTTTGCGCCGCTTGCCTACAGGACCACGTGCAGCAAGAGAGTGAGAGCGTGTGACACACACACACACATACAGACGCACGCGCACGAGAGAGAGCGCACTGGACACATAGGAATAATAATACTTCGTTACACTGATATAGCGGTGTTCTCAGTATTCAAAGCACTATCCACACAGGAAGGAACCGGGAAGTGAACACACAATCTTCCAGAGTCTCCTTACCGCAAAGCAGCAACACTACTACAGCGCCACAAGGCAGTTAAAAAATACACCAGGCTCGAATTTGTTTTCACTTTTGTAGATAGCATTGTTGCAATTTTACTTTTCTTGGTGGCTTATTACATTACAGATGTTTCACATGTTCATTGTTTCCCCTGTGCTTAAAAGATATTAAAAAAGTGTTTCTCAACTGTGACTACAAGTACTAACAACTGTGTCATTCAGGAAGTGGTCACCCATCAATACATAATTATGCGGCGTATGCTATGCCGTGGGTTGGCTAGTTGTAAATAAATGAATATTGTCTACATAGATCTATGTAAGTGTAGAAATGTTGAACACATACCTAAACTAAAAGACAAACTTTTTTTCATGTTTTAGTACTAACAACAAAATTTTGACATGAAATCCAATAATGTGTGAATACTGAAGTCCAGATATCAAATAAACACTTTCACAAAAGGTACAAGTATTACAAAACAACTGCGCTTTTATTCAAGACTATAACCAATGAAAAAGAAATCGGGTTAGTATACTTCTTGGTCACGACTACTTTGGTAGTACAGTGGTAAGAACTGCTAACTCATAATCAAGAGGTTACGAGTTTACGCCTTGCCACTTCCCAAATAAAACGTTTTGATTAGTGAGCTGCATTATTGTTACTATTTATACTATACAAACACATTTGATTTGAGTCTGTAACAGCTGGTGTAAATTTACGGAACTTGTAAAGGTTAATTTTTTTGTTTTTATAATCAGTTTTATTCTCTCAGTTGCATTCATGCTCCCCCTAATCTGACACTGCTGTTTTCAAATAAAGATGTGCTATAACAGAGGTGAACTCAGATGAGGATGAGGGTTGTACATTTGTTGGAGAAAGAGAACAGAAGCCCTCCCCACAAGAAACGTCCACTCACATATAAGAACAATGCAGCTACACGAGGCGTAAATATATATATATATATATATATATATATATATATATATATATATATATATATATATATATATATATATATATATATTCAAGGCATTCGTAGTCTGTGTCACAATCTGATTGTATGGGTGGTTACCTTCTCACAAACTGAGGGCACCGTGGCGGATGTTAGCAGATTGCTGGCCAACCACAAGCGTTACCTGGAAGGTAACCACCCATACAATCAGATTGTGACACAGACTACGAATGCCGTGAATGTAATTACCCCGATCTACATGCTGTCAAATAAACGAACCACACGCCGTGGCGCAACGTTAGGGGCATCGCCTCTGGCGCTGACGTCCGAGGTTCGATTCCCGAGAGGGAGTGCAGTGGAGTGAGTACGCCTGATGAGCCCAGAATGAGGGCGAAACACGTGTCGCGTACTCTTTGCATTTACTTGACAGTAAACTATTTCAACCATATATATATATATATATATATATATATATATATATATATATATATATATATATATATATATATATATATACTTGTTCTGCACTTCATTCATACAGGAGCACATACCTGCTGGCTTTTTTTCCCATGAAATAGAAGAAGCACACATAGACTTCTTTGGTGGATTTTTTGGGTTTAGTTCGGTCCTCCTCAGCAGTGAGTGAAAATCAAGATGAAGTGTAATGACTTATGAGCAATGCATTCCTTATATTGATCTCTTTCTCATTTCAGATTGCTGAGGCTACCATTAAGGAAGCAAATGGCACTGGACTTTTAATAACACTTTGCTACCGTGTGCTACACGTGGGGGGTATTTTTCGTACGTTGATTAGTCGTTTAGCCGGATGTAATTGTTGACGATTTGGCCTGATCCTGGATCTGTCGGTTTTTCGAAACTCTTGCTGGAAGTGTTGTCATAGCAACACATCCTAATCCTCAAACCTGCTCGGAGCAGGTTTGTTCTTCGTAAACAAAGATTAGTTTACACACGTAATCGGTGACGGTGCGTGGAAGTCATTCAGTCATGGCTTCGCTGTTCATGAATGAGCGACCAATTGATATTGGTGCACAAATTATAAGAAGAGAATTTCATATAGAGAGGGTTTTGCGCGATCGGCAAGATCCTTTATTGCTCCCGGAGGAAATTCTTTTTGAAAGATACCGCTTTAGCCGAGGGGGAATATTGTACCTCAAAGATTTATTAGCACCTTACAGTATATTCGAAGTCAAACTAGGCGAAGTCGGGCTCTCACAACCACACAGACAGTATGCATTGCTTTGAGGTTTTTTTACAAGCGGCACTTTTTTATATACTGTAGGCGATGCGGAAAATCTAACTAAAAGTGCAGTTTGCCAGGCAATTCGTAAAGTCTGTTTGGCTCTGAAATATTTCCTTCGGGTTTTCATAGTGTTTTCTGGACACCTGCGTGTGCAGACAATAAAAGAGGCGTTTCATGCCATTGCAGGTAGGTAATACACAGGCAAAAACACCCACAGTTCCATGAAGAATCTCAGTCAGCCTAACATTCTCATTACCAGGATTTCCAAATGTGATTGGGGCACATGGGACTGATCAGAGTGGAGTTTGATCAAACATTATTTGGAAAATGTACCTCTCCTCCTGATGAATAATCAGACACAGTGTCTTCATGAAATATTTGACCTTCGTCAATATCTCATTGGTCAGACACAGGTTCAAGGGATATGACATTCCCTGCAACTGACCCAACAAAAAAGAGGGCTATATGGAACATACCTATGGCACACATGGAGGACAAATATATGCAATGACCATCCTTTACCTGAAGTGAAGTGACCACTGCATCTTGCCACTGATTCTGAGGAGGGGCTTCCCCCTGGAATGCCCTCAGAAACAGGGCGATGGGCATTTTGCTGGAGAGGCAACTCTTCTGCAGGGGTTAGGTGTGGACCGCGTGGACCTCCACCTGTTTTTTGCTTGTCTGCCTTCTTATTAGCTTTAAAATTTATGTTTGTTATATTATATTTGATTATTTATGTCAATAATTCTTTACATAGTTATATACCAATATTTAACAGTTTGAAGTATATTCTTGTACTTCACTTTAACCTGTTCCCATGTTCTCCTTGTGCTCACGTTTGATCTGGAATTATGACATATTAAATAATAATTAATCTGACACATAGGAAATGAAACGTTGCATTCAGTAAGTACAATGCACACTACTTAGCGTTTAATTTGTCGGCCACTTTTTGCCAGCCGTCTTTTCTGGTTTGGGCTGCTTTTGCAGTGTTACCCCTTGTGCATATTAAATCTTGAAATTCATCATGTCCTTCGAATAAAAGGTCTTGCGCCGCGTGTGTGAAAAAAAAATGCGCCCGTTCTTTCGTCATTTTGTTACAGCCTATCAAAGACTTGCTGTTCATGTTTTCTAGACTCAATATATATGGGCTTTTCAATCAGCGCGGGCGCGCGCATTCATCTCGGATGATTAGATCCAGCTAAACTAATCTAATACACGGCTGCGTTTGAAAAACCGACTTATCCCGGATGAGTGTCACTGGCATTAACTTATCCAAGATGAGGCACCTGATCTCAGATGATTTAAGCGACGTACGAAAAATACCCCCATGGTCTTGATGGAGAAAATCTCAAAACAGAAGGGCAAATGTGTGATTAAAAAATAAAAACAGCAACAACTGGTGGTCCTCACTTTAATACAGGAGACAATCCCATCTATAAACTGGAAGGTTCAGGTTGCATATCTGCTGGACCAGTTGGTTCAGATTCTTAGCTGAAAACAGGGTTGCAGCACCTGGCACAAAGATAATTTTCTATTCTAATACAAGCAGTTTTTCCTAGAGAAGTAATTAATTTGAGTAAATGTTAGTAAATTGGGAAGAAATTACTTAAGAAAACAAAGCTGAGCATTGATGAAAGCATTTTAATAATACAATATATTACTAAGGGAAGCTTATTTCTTATTTTTCACAACATCTGGTAAGCCTGTAGCCCACTTGGGATCATAAGTAACTGCAAATGAATCAGTGGTAAACTAATCCCAACATCTCGTTTTCTGTTGGCTAGAGACAAGTTCCAAAGGTGCTTTTTTGTCTCGCATTTGTCCAGTTAGTTTTGGGGGTGTATAATGTGGTGGCCAGGAGCCCTACCAGTATCAAAAAGGAAAACTTGCCTATTTAATATGAAATGTAGACATCAAAACACATTATCAACCTGCAAGCTTGAATAATTTATGAAGAATTTCCTAGAAAAAGTAGTTACTACACAATGGAAAATATCCAGATCAGTATTTTTCCAGATCCTAGCAATATATACAGTACATACTGTATTTGTGTATTTGTTGTTTTTTTTTTCTCCCCAGAGAGGGAATCAGAATCAAATCCTAGTCTTAACTTGATGTCTCACAGTGCACATCTATGGCTGTGGATGTGTTCTTCATAAAAAAAGCCATTGGGATGTGTCCTCAGAACATGCCGAGCCTGTTTTTATTAAATTCGCCCAGGCGTACTTCAGAAGAAAGCTCAAAGCAACAAAGGCTTAAAATGCCTAAGTGAGAGCCCAGATGAACAGGTTGTTGAACCTGGAGAAAGTGTGAGCAGAGTTCATCTAAGACACCAGGAGAACATGACAGGTAGAGAACAAGAATTAGTAAAGGGGTCTAAGTAGAGGACACCAAGAGCCTATATCAAAGTGTTGTGCTTTAGAGAAGAAATCCATAAAGATGCATTTTTAGGCTGCAGAAACAGAAATACAATTTTCATCAGTAAATAGTTGTTACTTAGTTATTCAAATAATTTTAATTAGAATATGACAATGTCTGGGTTGGCCACTTGCACATGTTGTCACTTGTGGGTTACCTGAATGCAATACTCAATAATATCACCAATCCATGAGAATAAAAATGTAAAAAACAAGAGGAATTATAAATAATGGATAACAATACATAAACCATGAAACCCTTCCCTTTGTTATGCCAGATGTTGATTCTTGCAGAGAGGAATGCAGTGATTTTCTCTCAAGATTCTGCGCTGAAATTCTTCATAATAAAGTTAATAATAAATGGGACCTGGGAAGCTCCTAAAATCTTTCTGTGTTATTGCAGAGAATTATATTGTTCATTTTGAAAAGTACTAAATATCTGAAAGCAAAATCTAAAAAACTGATATCCATGAAAATTCTTGTTTATGTTATCTCCCCTATGTACCATTTTGTTTCTATAACTGAGTGTTCAAAGTTATTTTTGAAGCTATTTAACATACACTCATATATTTTTAAATCCACTTAAGGGGACTAAAATATGTCTGTCTTTCTAATGTAAGAAACAACCCTAGATAGAGTTCCGATGCTAACAGATCATCTATGGCATGCACCTAGCACAAAAGGTACCAAGTAGCCTAGGAAGAAAGGTCAAAACTAACTCTCACTCTCTGTATTGTACCTCATATACTCAAGCCAAGGGACCTCTATGGCAGACTACAGAGACTGTCTTTACTTTCAGCTCTTTACTTCAGTCCAGTTTACCACCAATAGAGGGCTTCACAAGACTGTCCTCTTGTGCACTTAAGTGACCACAGCCAGACAAGAAATGATCAATCTAAACATTTCGGTGATGTTAATAACAATCAGACAGAGTGGCTTGGTTTAAAGTGTTATTTGAAAAAATAATATTTATTTGCATCAAAATCCAATAACAGAAAATATAAACAATACAAAAAAAATCATAAAACGTGGGTTGGTCAAGTCTTCATTCAGTCACAGATGACAATTCCCAGATGGTTTCTTTTTTTTGGTTACAAATTATGCATGTTGTTAATCAAAAAATGAAAGGAAAAATATTTCTTGTCACAGATGGAACTTTTTTCCAAGTGAACAGCAGCTAAGAGAGAGCTGCATTTAATAACTGTTTCAGTTTTTGAAAAACAGCAGAGAGAGAGAGAAAGGCTCTTTGAAAGAGACTTTACAACTGAGTTGAGGTCTTTACAGAAATGTCAGAAAAGCAGCAATTAAACTGAAAATGTCTGTTCTCAAACAGTGGCTGAGGAACAATTGAAAAGTGATTAATAAAAAGAAACTACTGTCCCCTCTTGTGATGAAGCCAATGACACCACCTTAAACCTTTGGCACCATGTAAATTATAACCAGCATTAACCAGTTATAGAGAGACTGAAACACAGACTAAAAATCATTAAAGTAAAATATACTGTAGTAGATTTTTTCTTTATACCATACAGTTCAACAAAAGAGGAAAATATTTACAAAAAGAAAAGGACAAATTCTCTCCTTTCTTGTCTTCTTGACAAAAAGTACAAAAATGCTGCAAGCTTACCACACTCCCCGTATCCCCACTTAAACTGCTCTAGGGATTGGAATTCTACTGTGTTTCTTTGGACTCCGTTACTCTCACTGTTCTAGAGGACATTCGCTTCTCACGACCTGTTGGTTGAAAGAAGACCGGTTGCTTATCTAACCTTCACTCGTCCACCTTGTGCTGGAGTGTATTCCTGCAATCCTTCACCACTCTCAACTCCGATTCCACCAATGAGTAAAAACGCAGTGCTAATGGCTGTGCCTGTGTTCCCCAAACTGGATCCCTGCAGTTCATTCTCCCTTCTTACCTGCTTTCTGACTTGATTATGTGTTTAGCCACAAAACCTTGCCTGGTCGACTCCAGCAAACCTTTATCTTTGGTCCTTTTCTCACAAACAGCATTCTGGTGTGTCACTCCAAAAAAATTTTTTCCCCTGTAGCTGAATGAATCTTCGTGCCATGTGAGGTGAGTATGGGTCATGGAGTGCTTCACTAGTTCCCTCACTCATGGGTTTTGGGCATGCACACAAGCAGCTGCACCCACCATCTGCCTACCATCTTGAACTCTCTTTAAAAATAAACATGATAAGTGCCTTTTTGTTTTTATCCCATTAAATGTGAGACGTGACTCTTCACATCCCCCATCTCACACACTCAAACACCTGGATTAGTTATTATCATAACCATTATCGGAATATTGCAACATTTTAAGGTTTTCTCAAAACACACAAAAAATTTTTCAGACATCCTTATCACTAAGCTTAAGGTTAATGTACCTATGGGAATCAAAAGCTGCACAATCTAAATATGCAAAATTCTCTAAATGCTGACTTGCCTTTGATGTTTCCCAGGGGAAGGGGTGAAACATCTGCAAAGGGTGACTCCGGGCTGATGCCTAGCATGTATACCTGTGCTTCGATCTAAGCTTAATTTAACACTGACATTGCAGTCGGCTTGACATGACGTCTTTGAGGGAATTTGAGCAAATGCAGTTGCATAAGTAAAGACCTGAGATTCAGTCATGGGTTTCATTCAAAGATCAACAACAAAACAAGAAATTAATTACCAAAAAAAAAAGTTCACGAAGATTTTGGGAAGCACTCTTCATTTTCGCATATGCTCTATTCTTACTTTACTGCAGGCTTTCATGCTGCATTTTTTATTATGGTTCTTTTCATTTATTGAGGTACAAATTAATTTGGCTCATGCTTTTGGAATCTTAAATTATTCTGTAATAAAATTAGATTGTGGCAATGCCGTTAGTCAGCTAACAGCTCCCCTATTGCCCATAATGAGGGAGTATGATCATAATAGTTACCTGTGTAACCAGAGTCTGTTCCTATTCTGCAATAATAAGCTGTGAGCAAGATTATCAGGAGCAATAATATTACATATAACCACAAGCGAATCAGAATAACCAGCACATCATTTTTTTCTACATCTAGCACCTTTTATAACCCCTGAAACCCTGAACTGATTCAGGAATGTGAAAACTAAGTGGTGTATAAATGAACCTTTCAAGTGTTATTACAATATGCCACATACCACTTTCTTTTGTTCATAAGAAAATTGCAGTATTTTCTTCCAGTTAAGCTCCTGCTTCCCATGACCTTATGAAAGAAATAGTATATTTAGAAAATGGATGAATGTGATATTCCCATTGACATTTTTTCCAAAGGTTTGTGTTAATTTTCTTTTTTTCTTTATTAAGAATCACCCATTGAAAAAATAATTTTTGGCCTTTCAGATGGAACAAAATAAATAATTAATTAGCAATCTGGTTTCAGATGATACTAAGGCAAACACTAGTTCTTTAAATCTTTATCTTTCTGTAAGGCACATTGTATATGCATAAAAACAGAGTGCCACTGAAGGCATTTCTTTGAATAAGTGATGCTTTGGAAGCATGAGATGTGATTCTGCTTTAGTTGTCTGACCACAAGTCCTTTCTCCTGCGACTAACATGCCGATTTTTTCGGTGCCGGCTTCTTTCACTATACACAGAGAAACACTGCCCCCTCGTGGAAATATTTGCATATAACAGGAAATTTACTTTAAATGTCACTCTTCTTTGGAGGCTGCTAATTATATTTTCTTTTGCCAGCAGCATCTGATTAAACTCATTCTATTAATTCAGCCAAAAACTGCAAATAATAAAATGGGCTTTCCCACTGGTAGGAACCTTTACAAGTAAAACTTAACTTTATAAGACTTCTCAGATGCTTTTGTTGTGCTACTGTATATTCTTTCTTTTATATTTTATATCATTTTCTTTATTGTTACATGAGTATTATGGATTCAGTTCAAACAAATTTGACTCCTTCTAGCCAAACGTGACACTTTTTCATAAATTATCCATTCCAGACATAAACTATGCCTTTATTAGAAATGGGTTGAGTGAAATTACATTAGGAATGCATCAGTCATAATCTCTCTTTAAACCAGTCATGAAAATGAGCCTCTCTTTTCATTACGAGGACAATATTCATTGTTTGTAACATTTCTAGGGCCAGAAAGATTATTTCCTTTTGTTCTCAGAATTTTTATAACAAATAATAGAGTGTAAAAGAGTGAGAGAAATAGGGTATACTGAATATAGGGATGGAACACAAAGAGGTCTGCTGATCTTTGAAAGACACCTCTTCCTGAAGAGACCAAACTACATCCTTTGCCCACTGCTTAGTCAGCTCAATAAGGGGTAGGTAGCTCTTATAAAGTAATGAGGTATGAACATTTGATACCCAACTAGATCCCCACTGAGGATGACAATAACCCAGAAACAACAATGCTTTCCTCAGGTGTTGAAGGTGTTTCTACCACTTGGGTGAGGAGACCGCAATGCTGTTTCATACACTGCACTATCAGACTTTGAGGCCAGAGCAGTTTAGCAGCCAGATACTGAAATGTAACTGGAGCCCCTTGAAATCCAAAGGGCAAGATATAATGCTGCCAGTGATCACTAGTGTTACTAAAGGCTATCTGCCAATATCCATTTGTGGTGTTAATAGTTGTGATAAATCAAGTTTCCCTTCGTTTTTATTAGAATTATTCACTCTTGACATGGGGTAGAAATAAAACCTATAAACTTCCTTGAACATCTGAATGTCATTGTAGTTGGAGTGTATTGGGTTTGTGTATATACATGATGGATCATAACCTTGGAATCTTGATGAGATTTAAATTTGTAGACACTTGTATGGAAGTACATCCTGTACTTCTGAATTCACACCTAATTTTTGGAGTCAGGTGTACTGCAAGGGTACTCTTTTTCCACTATACCTTGATCTGGACAGATATCCTGCCGGCGTGTTAGAAGTGAATTGTCATCATTATATTCAAATATTTAGTCACCCACCAAACTAGTTTGACATTCCTGGCTCAATGTTAAGAGGGGTCCAGGGCCATAGCATGTTTTCATCATAAATCTATTTCTTTATCAGGTCATATGATAACATAAGCTATGGGTGTTTTCATCTCTTAGATCTTTGCCTTTACCACTTTGATTTTCTCCAGGCTTCATAGTTGGGCCTTGTGCTGAGGTAGAGCAAACTGTGACAGAGGGTAAATTTTTGTTTAAGAGCATTATTTTTACAAAAATGTTCATTTAGACCAGCTATGTTATATGGGTTAGAGATGGTGGCACTGACCAAAAAGCAGGAGACAGAGCTGGAGGTGGCAGAGTTAAAGATGCTAAGATTTGCACTCGGTATGATGAGGATGGACAGGATTAGAAATAAGTACATTAGAGGATCAGCTCAAGTTGGATGGTTTGGAGACAAAGTCAGAGAGGCGAGATTGCATTGGTTTGGACATGTGCAGAGGAGAGATGCTGAGTATAATGGGAGAAGGATGCTAAGGATAGAGCTGCCAGGGAAGAGGAAAAGAGGAAGGCCTAAGAGGAGGTTTATGGATGTGGTGAGAGAGAACATGCAGGTGATGGGTGTAACAGAACAAGATGCAGAGGACAGAAAGATATGGAAGAAGGTGATCCGCTGTGGCAACCCCTAATGGGAGCAGCCGAAGAAGAAGAAGAATTATCTCTCTATTTTGAAAGTTTACATTTTGCTTTCTCTAAAGTCCATATTAAAGGTTACGTTTGAGTTCATTTTCATGTGTACAAAGACCAATGATGTTCTTACTTGCATTTCTCCAACAGACAAGCGACAGTAATTTGACATGTCAGATATTAATAAAACCAACAACAGGTATTGAATACACCACCATCAAGTACACATTCCTATAATGCAAAACTAATATTAAATTCTACTGTATATCTTGTTATGGCAGCCTGTGTCACAAAGCCTGGAGCCTTTCAATAGCACATAATGCTTTATGACAGAAAATTCAATGAAGGAATGAATAAACTTCAAATTATATAGTTTATATTTATTTCCAGTACTTTCAAAGCCAGAATTCTAAACTAAATGACATGTAAAATAAGAAAGCTATAAAAAGGCAAAGATTTTTTTTATTGTAGTGTACGCTGTGGAGGAAATCATAAGTAAATCATAAGAATTAGCTGCATAGCACTATAAGAAACAAATAATATAGAATGAAGGTCATGCTAAAAATATATAGAGCTTTAAAGAGCAAATCTTAGAAGCTAAAAGTCACTTTGAAAGTGTAAAATGTCAGCTGAAGTCAATCATTGAAGCCATAAAACATATTAAAACTGCATGGCGCCTGATGCATTGGAGGTTCCAAGAATTATCCTCACTTCCAGTGTAAGATCTGCTATTAAATGACACAAAGTTGAAGGTGAAGAGGTTTTGAAGAGGCTGGCAAGTCTCACACCTGGACTGAGAATGAGAATTAGTGTAAATGACTTTTGTGCAGAAAGGTACGGCTGATGGGTTGTTGGAGATGCAGCTTTACAATTCCTGTGAGATGTAACAAACTCAAAGTGGTAAGTAAAAGTCACACCAATAACAAGCACAGAGGTCACCAAGTCAGGCTTAAAGCAGACAGTGTGTGGGAGTAACCTCCTCACCCAGAGAGTCATTAACTCATTGACTGCATTGCCAGGGGTGACTTTTGCAGCTTAAACATCTTATCAATAATGCAGAGCAAGCATGTGAACTGAATTCTGTAAAAGTACTTCAGATTTATTGCTCTTATTTTTTTTTTCTTGTTTTTCTAAGGCCAAGGAAAGAAGACTTCTGAGCCTTTGTACATTTTGAGAAGCTCTGAATGTCTCTGTATCTGGTTTTAGTTAGTGTATAAGCAGTACCAAGCCAATGATGGTGCACAGCTTGTCCTAGGCATAAACACAGAGTGTGTGTATTTTACTAGTCACAGGCCATTTGTTACAAACTCCTGAAAAAAGTATAGCAGAAAACAACATGCTGATGTTTGCATTGTGATGTCCAAGTCCGAATATAATACCAAGACCAAAAGTCTGAACTAGCATAAGCTGCCTTAATTTGGAGTGTTCATAAGAAATGTAATGACCAACTTCATGAGGTAGAAGTACATAATAAACAAGAACAATTGCATCAAATATTTGAAGTATTAAACATGTGCTTCAATTTAAATGTTTAAAGTTTAAATATTGTAACAGTAATTTGTCTTTTTTACACTGTAATACAGGTCCATAGAGGTCTGATGCCTAGTAAAGGATCAAAAATATCATCAAATCTGTAATCACTTATCTTGAAATAGTCTAACACAATGCCCCTCATGTCTGGGAGTGACTCTTAGACGGCTATATCAACCAGCAAAAAATCAGACATAAAAATATCATATTCATATCATACATATAATGAGCAACCTCTAAATAGCATTAAACGAAACTCCACATGCCTATGCTAAAAACTGAAGTGATGGCAAAACATTTGTAAGTAAATTTTAAGAACTCAAAAAATGCTTCAAAGAATAACACAAAAGATTTGATCACAAAAAAGGAAGAATAACTCAAGTATTCCTGCTATATTTAAATGTAAATAAAAGAGTAAACAAGTGTGACAGAAACAATGAAGCTTTATTTTGTGTAACATCTTTCTACAGTAAACATGCCAAGGTGTTTTACCACTACATATTCTCACATATTATATATACTGTGGGTCATACCAAAAGTCATTAGCATATGAACTTATTATTCAATTAACAATATGAATAGGAAATTATTATATGTCAATTAAATGTAATATCTTTGTGATGCTCTGGTGCTCACTGCCATGGGCATCTCACTCTGAGATATGATTATGTACTGAGATGGACCAAGGCAAGTAAGTGGGCAGGCAAGCCTTTTTTTTGCAAAACTGCAGCAGAAGATTATTCAAAAACAAAGAATTAAAATGATTACACTGCACAAAAAAGTTTTTGCTTCTTGAACACTGTTGCTTTTCTCTTATAGATTTTTGGGTGCTGATCACAAATATCACAATTTACCCATCACATACTGTTTCAGGGAAATCTTCAGTTTTGTCATGATTTTTTTCTTATATTTGTATCCAAACATTTTTGCTCCCTTAAGTGACTTATCAACAACAGTTTGTGCAGCCTGGGCATGTCCAGGCATGGAATCAGGCCAGGTTGGCAGCTGTTCTGTGGAAGATGACATCCTGGGCATGCCTGGGCAGGTCTGAATGAGCTTGACGCTGTCTCAGCATGCTATAAAGGTGGCTTGTATACACCGATCCTACTCATTTGGTTAATATAGATAGTCAGTGTGTATGTATAGTATCAGTATAGTAAAGTATAGTATCTGTAGCAATATAACAGTAAGTAAGCTTGATGCTATAGACGTTTTGGTGTCGGGCGATATGTCTCGTCAATGTCGTAACAGCCACGATACATTCTGCTATATTTGTGGCGAATATACACTCAGAGACGTTGGATGACTGCTCTTGTGAAGAAAAATTATCATCTGTATTTCGGCTACAAACTTGGTGATCAAGACAAGGAATGGGTGCCTCACATTTGCTGTGCAACATGTGCTGTCAGTCTGAGAGCCTGGCTCAGAGGCACTCGAAAGACAATTCCGTTTGCTGTTCCGATGATATGGCAAGAACAGAAAGACCATGTGACGGACTGTTACTTCTGTTTAACTAATGTGTCTGGTTTCTCTGCCAAAAACAAGAAGTCAATTGAATATCCTAATCTGCCTTCAGCAATGAGACTCATGCCACATGACGACAGTCTTCCAATTCCGAAACCGCCAGAGGATTGGACCTTAGACGAACCAGATGAAGAAACTGCAATGCAGGGTTCTGACAGTGACATTGATCTGGATTTTGAACCGTGCTCATCAGGTGATCCACATCTGATAACACAGTCCGAATTGAATGATTTGGTCAGAGATTTGGGTCTGTCAAAAGCAAAAGCCAAGCTAATGGGTTCGAGACTGCAGGAATAGTGTTTGCTGTTACCAGGTACGAAAATTTCTGTGTTTCGAGGCCGACATCATGATATAACCAAATTTTTTGCCCAAGTCGACAGTCTCTGTTTCTGTTGTGACATTGAAGGATTGTTCTCGGCCTTGGGTTGTGATCACAACTGGGAAGAGTGGCATCTCTTCATTGATTAATCAATGTTAAGCCTGAAAGCTTTTCTGCTACACAATGGCAACGTTTATCCTTCAGTACCTGTTGCCTATGCAGCACACATGAAAGAAATGTATGAGAATATGTAACTGTTGCTGAACGTCCAGTATAGCAGGTACAACTGGAATATCTGTGGAGATCTTAAAGTCGTTGCTCTGTTACTAGGACTGCAGCTTGGCTATACAAAGTACTGTTGTTTCATCTGTGAATGGGACAGCCGTGCCAAAGAGTTGCACTATTCTCGACAGAACTGGCCACTCTGTAAAAAGTTAGTTCTAGGACAGAAAAATGTGGCAAATGAATTGCTTGTCGACCTGGCAAAGATATTTTTGCCTCCTCTTCACATAAAACTGGGACTCATGAAGAATTTCGTGAAAGCACTGAACAAGGATGGCGAAGGTTTTCGTTATTTAAGACAGATGTTCCCAAGAATAACTGATGCCAAGATCAAAGAGGGCATTTTTGTTGGCCCCCAGATCAGACATGTTATGAGTGACAAGCGGCTTGAAGATTAGTTGGGCCAGAAAAGATTGCCTGGAAAGCCTTCAAAGACGTTGTTGACAATTTTCTGGGCAATTACAGAGCCCCAAACTACATTCAGCTGGTAGACAAACTTCTCAAAGCATACAAGACAATGAAGTGCAACATGTCACTCAAGATTCATTTCTTCCACACACACTTGTACTTCTTCCCCGCAAATCTCGGTGCTGTCAGTGACGAACATGGTGAAAGGTTTCACCAGGACATTGCTACGATGGAGAAACGATACCAGGGCAACTGGAATCCGTCAATGCTTGCTGACTACTGTTGGACACTGCAACGTGATGCACCAGACATTGAATACAAAAGAAATTCAGGAGCAAAACACTTTTAATTCTGTTGAATTTATTGGCTTATGTGAAACATAAACATGACTAAATACGTTATTGTCAGTAAACATATAAATGTCTATTTCTCAGAGTTCCTACGTGATGCAGTAAAACGAAAACAATATTTTTGTATACCCAGTAGGTACCTGTCACAATCAGCAAAATCCTTTCAGGTAACAAAACTTCTCAAAAAAATTGTTCTGCAGTGTAATCAGTGCTTCAATAAGTAAATCTTTTTAAAACAAGTCAAGTCTATACAGACCAGTGCCTTAGGGTGCTCCCTAAATAAATACGTTTAAAACTCAAACACTTCTCTCAAAGTATTTCATTATTTTTCTCTTCTCAGGACATCATAATGGATTCCTCATTACTTAGCCCGCAGCATCCCATTTTGTCACCTCACCCAGTAGTCTGCAGATTGGAACTGCCACCTATATCAGCTCACCATGGCACCTTGGCCTCAAAATGGATGCTGCTACACTGTTTCTCCTGTCTGCTTTCTTCTGCAATGACTGGTCACTGATGATTGAAAAAGGTGTCATCTGTTCTGATGAATCTTAACTTCTGCTGCTACAAGTAGATACAGTAGAAGGGACAGTAATTTTTAATCAAATTACTCGACAATAGTGACAACAGAAACAATGGAGCAGCAGTGAAGCCAAATTGCATGTTTTTTAATACCACTTTACAATATCCTAAAATGAAATACTAAGCCTAAATAGGATTGTGGTGGCTGAAACTGTTTGTATAGACACCAGATTCCAATTCATCTGAGGAGACGATGCCATCAAATGAAGTAGCATTGCTAGTTTTCAGTTGCTTTGACATCCACCTGGGCAAAGCTGCAGAGATGACGGTGTGTCCCAAGCAATGATGCTAGCATTTTAATAACTCTTACTGGGGAATTGTTCTACTATCATCAGCCATTATTGGATGTGCAAAAGTGAAAATATGAAAGTTACTATAAAACAGGAGGCAAGACAAGATATAGAGTTGGGACACGTTGAAGGCAAACCCCATATAATTGATGGAAAAAAATGCAAAACAGTTGTTAAGGCAATAAACATCTTTTCAGACTGAAGTCAAAATAATGTCTGGCACAAAAATGGCGGTGACGACCCTTAAGAAACCAGACTGGAAGGGGTGGTGCCAATGGACTGTTGCCTGGAAGTAGTGACATTGGAACTGCTGATTGTCTGATGTGTAGGGGAAAAAGGAGGAGGCGCATTCAGTAACAGCGCCAATCATCGACTTGTGGTGGAGTACCCTTTAAATTATCACCAAATCACATGTGTGTGACATTACATTTGAAAGAGTAAACTGATCATTCAAGTCTAGTTGGGGAGCATGCACTGGTACAGTGCGTTACTGATCAGTAAATACATAGAAATCTTTTTTAAGACCAACAATTTTAAAAATACATCAGTGCTTTTTAAATATTCATTTTTTAAATGTCAAAATGTTGTACAGTGCACACTGTTCAAGATTTTTCAATGAAAATGAAATCTTCCTCACAAATTTCCTTAAACAATAATTGTACTGAATTTCAAGAAATTGATCATTTGGGATCAGAGTTGTTAATATCATTAATTCTATTTTATGTTGTTCATTTATTGCAGAAAGAATAAGTTTTTTCTTGAGCTTTGCTATTTTTTTCTAGTTATTTGAATTATAATTTACTTTCATTTTCATTTCGATTTTCCATTTTGTTTTGTTACCATAGTGTCACCATTTTGTTTTTCAGTGGACCGCCATTTTGAGCTGCCTTTACTATGATGCTTCCCAGAAATTATGGTTTTGCAATGTCACCCACATTTTATGAATGCTTTTCTAAAGAACTCATTGTTTATGAGCTTTGTTATGTATGAGTTTTGTTTTGGTTTCACAAGTTTGGCTTGGCAGAAGTAATATTTGTGTTTCCATTTTTGATCCCCACTTGTGTTTTCACTTGATTCCATCTTTCGAGTCTTACAACCTGCTGCTGTGGTCCTTCAATCTTTAAACTCTGGTAGAAAAGTTTCATTCAGACAGGCAGGAAGACTGATGAACGCACGGACAGAAAGATATGGCGATGACAATTGGTGCTTTCATATTTTATGCAACCTCATCCAAAGAGGAAAAGAAACAGCTGTAATGTGGAAAACGCATAAACAGAGCGTGGTTTTAAAAGGAAAGGGCTAATCTAGCTATGTGGAGCAGTTTGCCTCGGAACAACTAAAGTTGTGTACTAGAAACGCTGTTACCTGAATATTGCAATGGTTCAGCTGGAGCGCCATCTTAAACAACAGCCAATCTCCATGACTATAGGATACTGTATATCTTTCCTACTTTTTTTGTTTTCCCCACTTTATTATTATATACTACACTTGGTTTGTCTTTGCAATTTGGTGTTTCGTATGTAAGCATCATGCATAAAAATATTATACTTCTTGGCAGGTGAAAAATGTACATGTTCATGGTTATTATCACTGGTGTAATTATTATTATTACCTTTGCTATTATCTATAATAATATAATTATTGATTAGGCAGTGTTATTACTGAGAATTTTATAAAAGATTAATGATCTATGGATAAGACAATCAATTTGTGTTCCCAGTCATAGCATAATAAATGTCCCTAATACTAAACAGAACATTTTTTGAGAAATTAACCTAAAACCACAGCATCAGGGAAATCTATTGCATGGGGTTAGAGTCCCAGTGAAAATGACCCAATTAAAAAAACTGATTGCTTTACCAGTGTAGTGTCAAATAGAATAACAGAAAAGCTTTAACCACAAATTACTGCGGCTGTGAATGCACTTGAGAATACATTTGTTCTTAAGGTCTAGTTGTGAATTGCCTTTCAGGCGAGCAATAAGCAAAAAGAAAGTACATTGTTTTATCAACATGTACCACCAAGATTATTTCATTTAAAATATTCCCATTTCTTTTGCAAAAAAAATTAATTTGGAAAGGTTTGGCAAATAACAGTAAAACATCCATTTAAGAGATGTGCATGTGATATTAATCAAGGATTCTGAATTGATCTATGATTTCCAAATGCTTGCCAGCTTCAAAGACACCACCTGAATGGTACAAGATAGAGCTATTCTGTAACAGACTTCTAGGCGGTAGACAATGCCAATGAGACAGGGGCACACTGACTGCAGGAAAGGGGGTGGCATGTCCTTTGTAAGTGTTGTATGTCCCTGCAAGGACAATAATGAAAGGCATAAGCATTAGTGTGAGAAAGAACTGGCCTAGGTGGAAGCAGTGCCTCCAACGCTCCCCAAGATATTTCTACGTAGGATACCCAGCTATTGGCAGGGACACATGACCCACTCCTTGTAAAAAGAGTTAAGGCCCATTCACCCATTTTAGTGCTAGACCAGAATGCTCCTAAACCACTTGAAATGTTCTTTGCCATTATTTTCAATGACTCTATTCAAACTTAACCATTTTAACAGTGAGTGGTTTAGAAATCACATGCATGGTAATCAGTAGTAATGCTCGTAAAACTCTGGTGAAAGAAAACAAAGAGCATTTTGTAACCATTTTACAGAAATTCATTCCTCTTTTTCGGTGAAGCAGCTGATTGAAACTTAAAAAAAATGCCAGTGTCATCATGCACGTACATGCTATGGTTGTCTAGTGACAGCTATTGGCGGAATGGTCAATTGCATACATACCTTGCAATCAAGTGACAACAACTGAACAAAAGTCATACATTTAGTTTTAATCAGGTTAAAGTTTAATACAAATGTTTTAACATATAGGCAGAGTGGTAGCACAGAGCTGTTATTCCTGACTCACAGTGCCAACTGTATGAGGTTTGCCTGATTTACCCTTGTATTTCTGGATTAATCGGTATTAGTGACTGTATTTCATTGATTATTATTACTTGTTTTCACCCCCATTTTAAATTTACCCCTCCGCTCACATAGGATTGAATGTGTATGAATACAACATATGCTCAGTTCTTTTGAATTGATTATGGCTGTGCACAATAACCCCTTCCTGACTAACTGTTACTAGACAACTGGATCATGCACTTGCACAATGTTACACTGACAGAAGCAGGCAATTTTTCTTTGTGATACATTGCAATGATTTTTTTCCCCAAATTTCAGTGCTTATATGCTTACATGCTCATTGGCACCTGTGTGCAATTCTGGAAGTTTTCAGGATGCTGATTGGTTCATAGAGAGTCCCTTTGCTGCAAAACAGAGTGAATCCAATATGTGCACTTATGATGCTGACGACACCTTCTCTTTGGTACTATGTATGAATATGCAACCATGATTGAAAGGATTAAAGTTCAAGTTTTTATTTGTCATTCCAGCCATATCTAAAGAACAGTGGGATGAAATTTCATTACTCAAGACCAGAAAATGTGCAAAATGGGAAAAGGAAAAAACACAAAAAAGTAAACCGAAACAGTGATAAATTCACAAAGCCCAACCAATACTTGTAAAATAGTCAAGTTAATACTACAGCTAAAAATAAATAAATATGTGTATCCAAACTGGCTTGTTATGCGCATGTTATAGAAGGTTTAGCGATCTTATTGCCTGTAGAAAGTAGTAACATCATAGAAGACATTCTGGAAACGCAACAATCACCTCACAACACGAGGCCACCTCACAAACTACAACATGGAAATTATATCAATCCTGTTTTTCCTGCAATAATTCTTCTGGAAAACACTAGAAGCATGCCTCAAAAATGCACAAAAACATATTAAAATTGCTTGAAAAATGCACAAAAAAGTCTGAGAAATGCTCACAAAATGCATTGAAAACCTTGCAAAATGCTTAACAAACACCTAAGTGTGATTGGGGCCTTAGAGCAGAAAATAGATAGCAGAAGTGCCAAGAATTCCAGGCCCCTAGAGCAAACACAGTCTTATCCATACATGACTCTTCCTATAGGTGTGCCACCCAACCTAATAAACAAGGGTTTAAACTGTAAAGATAGGCTAAGAGTGTTTTGACCAGTTTGAACTCTAAAAAAATTGTAGATCAAATGTTGATGCTACTAACCTGAGTAAACCGGAGAAGCAAACAAGAAAACCAAGTGAGTATGAGTGCTGAGCTGGATTTAAGACATATAAATCAACATTCAAATTAAAGACGAGTTTTGATTTGACTCTTATTTGTTTCTAGTACACAGTCAAAAAGTCTTGCAAAGAAAAATAAGCAAGTAACACTGTTCTTCAAAAAAAAAAAGAAATTTGCTCCTTTCAAAAAGTTTAGGAGTTATTTATAGATTTGATGTGCTTAATCCAAATCTGGCAGCAGAATTCCTGAATCACATTCAGTTTTTGATTGATGAGGTTTAAAATAAAAGCCACTATTTTATTTATATTTTATAAATTAATTATTTAGAATTGAAAAAAAAAACTATAAATTGCACATCATTGTTTTAAATATAATTATTATTTACAGAAAGAAGTCACTTGGGTCCTCTTATGATCATCTGAAGGTGTTACATGGTGGAATGACCAGCAGATAGATGTCTGCTAACATAGACTCACTCCACTTTCCACTAGAACATCTCTCCATTTTAATAGTGTCCGGGTGGAGCTTCCCTCCATGTTCATCAGAGACCACTGACATTTTCTGTAAATGAAACAGTAGAAATAGATTTTAAAAATTATGTTGCTAAGTAGGTAGAGAGAAGCTGCACAACTAGTTTGTCATAACTTTCTGCCATTGTATTCCCAAGAAAGTTGTGGTGCATGCTTTTTTTTTTTTTTTTTATTAAAGGAAAGGTCCGTATTCTTCCATTCTTCTACAGTTTGCTTACCTGTCACCTGGTCAAGATAACGGATGGGTCAACCCAACACTGTGTGTTATTTCATTTTCTAACCCTCTCAGTCCAAACCAGGTTCACAAGGTGAGGTGCTGGAGCCTGTCGCTGCTAGCATAGGGCATAAGGCCAGAACAAATCCTGGACAGGACATCATTCCTCCGCAGACAACACACACACAAATACACCCCAACTACACACTAGGGGCAATTTAGTGCCACAAATTCACCTAACCTGCATGTCTTTGGATAGTGGGAGGAAACTGGATCACCTGGAGGAAACCCCCAAAGATATGAGGAGAACATGGTAACACCATGCAGGGAGGACCCAGTAACGTGAACTCTGGTTTCTGCCATTGTGGAACCATTCTGCCCCCTGACATTGCATATACACAACTTTCTCACTTCTGGAAAATAATAAGCTTCTAAATATAAATTCCTGACATTTTTTAAAGGAATAAGAAGAGAAAATAAAAATTACTGGTTGACAGAATAAATGTGCAGCAAATAATGGATTTTGGGTTGTTTCCAACACAACTAATGTTAAGGATGAGGAATTTTTCACATCAAAATATACTTAAAATAATATTCTGAGCATGAAAAATTATTCTGCCATGAAACAAATGTAACTTATTAAAAAAAAATGACAACATCTTTCAAAATGGCATTTTTATATTGAATTTAATATCTCTCGGAAACAGTTTATGGTAGAGAAATGCCAGGTTCAGAAATGGATTCAGCACCCATAATCTATTAAGTATACTAATATATTTGTGCCGGATTTTGGTGCAGATCCGTAAATTTAGTCTTCTCAAGCTAAAGCAATGGTTTACCAAAGTGCAGGAGATTATATGGTGTATGGCTCTGTTTTAACTAAAAACCCTGTAACCATGCCCTGTGATTTCACATGTGTCATATATGTTATGCTTGCCACATAATCTTATATCACATGGCAACAATCAGTCCTAAAATAGAGTCAAGGAATAGTCTGACCTTTCTTAATTTTGTACTTTGAGCTCCCATGTTTGTATCTCTCGATTTGCATATTTTTTATTAATTAATGAACCATATTTTTGCAGCTTTAGCCACTTGTTTGTATTTTTGGTTCGGGAAGGCTGCCACTCAGACTTCCTCTTGTCGCAGTCGATATTAGTGTGTTTGTGAGTGTGTCGGATGGACTGGCGCCACATCCAGGGTTGCTTCCAGATTTGCACTCAGTTCTGTTGCAATAAGATTTGGCTCCTCTAAAACATTAATAAATAGGATAAGGAATAAATGTATGGAAAACTGGATTCATACATGGCTTTTTTAATATGAGCAGAAAGTACAATACTAGCCAACTATTTTATGGAAGTAAATAATGAAATAATAATAATAAAATACCAACTATTTTAGCCTAGTGTTTTTAATTAAAATTGAAACAAAAGGACAAAATAGTAAAGTATTGTTCTTGTTTGGCAGCAGTGACTGAAGCTAAACAGAAACAGTTTGTAAATAATCTGAGCAGGCTGCACCATGAAGCAGTGGTGCTTGTTACTGACTATCCCAAAATTATTCTGGAGAAGTACTTGGCTGCTTCACGCACAAGTGGCCAGTGCTGTGCTGCTGCCAGTGCCCATAGTGATAACCTTGTTATGCCATCATAAGATTAGAGAGAGGTGTGAGCATGGTAACATTATTTGAACCTCAAACTCATTGTGACTATATGTGCAACAGCATTTCTTTGTTTTATGCTGCAATGCTTATACTTGTCCCTCAACTGTGAATGTGTTTTAAGGGTTCTACAGAGGAGTTTAAAAAGCTGTGGCAGCATAGCTGCAGTGAGACATTCATTTGCATTAGCCCTAAAGTGGCAGGACTAGCACAGTGTGCATTAAACTTGTTCCCAGTGCTAGTCATTCAGGAGCTGTCATGGAATTTGATTTTGGGACATGTGTGAGTTTTGTGTGGTTGTGTTGTGGTATTACAGGTATTTATATATTTAATTGTTGTTTTTGATATAAAATGAATTTTATTTTTATGTGTTTTCTGTGTACTGTTTAATTTCGGTGTATCCCTACTTGACATGCTATGGTCTGTGTGTTTTATGAGTAGTTCCCCAGGAGGCGGGGCCACCTGCTTGTCTCAGTCAAGGGCTGCCCTCAACTCAATAAGCAGTGAGAAAACAAGCAGCCCCTTGCGGTTCATTTGAATGTGTTTGGTGGATTTGGTGAGTTCTTTTGATTATTGTGCTTTTGCAGGACTTTCTTTTAGTGACCTTAATGCTCTGCTTTTTGACCATTGTTGCTGGATTTGCGTTTTTGAGACTTGTTTGGTTTTGGATTGAATATGCCTTTTTTTTGCTTTCTGTAGCTGTTTGTGAAGAAGAGCGATTTTTTGAAATAAATATTTTATTGATAAAAAATCTTCTTGTACCCTTAATGTATACAAGTTGAAGGTTGACAGATCCTTCCTCTTTAGGGAGGTTTTTGCTACAGACAATATTTTAAGGTTCTTCCAGGTTCATAAGAGGTTGTGCGCATGAGTATCACTGTAAGGGAAAAACTTACTGTATAAAATTAATGATTGACATTGTGTTGTGGTAAATGGAGACTAGTTTACCAGATCACATTTATAGCAGCAACGTTTATGTGCCAGTAGTTTGAATATTATGAGATCAACTAGAAGTAACTTCCCTTATTACATATTCACAATGACTTAAATTTATATTATGAGCATTTACTTGTTATGGCTGTGCTTTTCAATTGAATGGAGCCCACATCAATTACCAAAGCAGATACAACTGTAGTGGTTAAGCTTCTACTTCTTCTTCTTCTTTCGGTTGCTCCCGTTAGGGGTTGCCACAGCGGATCATCTTTTTCCATACCTTTCTGTCCTCTGCATCTTGTTCTGTTACACCTGTCACCTGCATGTTCTCTCTCACCACATCCATAAACCTTCGCTTAGTTTTTACTGAATGATCTAAATTGAAGGCAGTAAATAGAAGACAAAATTAACAGAAACTTGTACACTGTGCTTACCACCTGTGGAGGTAATTCTGAGAATAGACAAGATACAGGAAGAAACTGGATTAAAATAGCTATTGGTTTTACTGTTCGTATTACAGTCAGTAAGTGGTACCCCCAAGAAAACAGGCCTAACACCTCATGAGATAATTAATAGGAGGACTAATACAACAGCCTGCATCTTCCCACCCCCTAAATGGTCCTCAAGCACTTTACAATTCCATACATGACATTTTTCCCTTACAGAACCTCTGATAGACTTTGTTCATTTTTAATTAAAAGCCTTGCCTTTTTCCCCTTCAGATGCTGCATAAATTAGGTGTGCAATCACCAAAAAGGAAGAGAGATGGAGAGAGAGAGGCATGGTCGATAGGTAAGTATGGTTTGGGTTGGTTCTGGTCACAGGCTGTCACCTTAGCATTAGTTTTACTTTATAGTCTGAATAATTTTCTTTAAAACAAAACTATTTTGTTTAGTATGTTCTTAGTAATTATTGACTTTTTTGGAATAATGTGTTTGCCTTGATTCATATATAATTCATATTGGTATTTTTAATATGTTAAATTTAGATAAACTGATTTTTGTTTTTGGCCTTTCTTTCTGTTTATTTAACTTAGCACTCCTTGAATCACAGTTTGTTTTTATTAAGTTTAGTGTTCTTTTTGATAATTCTAATCCCTTGTTCTTTTTTATTCTTTACTTTAAATTGTCTGTTAATTTGTTTCTTTAATAATAAATATGCTTGTAGTCTTTACATGGGTTTGTTCTTCCCCTTTCACAAAATCACAAGAGTAACTATCTGCTCCTTTTTCTGATAAAACCTCATGCATTCAACTTGCAAGCTAATTCCGGAGAAGTAATAAAAGTCAAACTTTCTGACTTTATTGCAGGATATAGTTAATGAGAGGTTTGCTCATATGCCTGCTTCAGCATAGCTTGACGTGGTAACTCATCCATTATTTTTAATATGTAAGATAGAATGTTCCTTTACTCACCAGACTTTTTTCTATAGAATTTTAGTCAAATATTTTCAATCAAAGCATTATCATTCTTACAATTTAATACAAGCATATACTTAAATGATATTGAAACAATAGATTATTAATGGCATAAGGAAAAGGAGTGAAGGTAACTAAAGGGTTAACTCAACGTTGCTTAAAGCTTGAGCACGTGAGGATTTTTCCTCATCTTCGAGGAACCAGCAAAGAAATTACTAAGATTAAAATGTAAATGAGCAATGAACATCCCCTTAAAAAGTGAGAAGAAAATAGTGAGAAAGCCCAAATACCTCTATTATGAAGCAAAGATAAGATCAATGGGAAAATCGGTAGGACACCCCTATTAATGAAGCAGTATTTTACAATAATGGAAGGATCGACATGTATATGAAGCTAATGGTAGCTGCAGAAGATTGTCTAAGGTGATAGAATTCTGCATATTAAGAGTCTGATGATGTGACATATTAGATAAGGTAATGGTTATAAAAACGTATCAAAGGGAATGAATTGTATTATTGATTGCTCACGCCATGAACTGAGACATTTGTGCTTATCTATGTACAAATACAGAACCATTCTGCATTTTCATTTCGTCTCCATAAATTACTTCTTTGAAAACTGAGGAAAGTTTTTTCCACAATATTTTCCTACTTAAGGATCTTTAAAGACTGCCAATGATCCCCTTGACATTATGACCACACAGTAGTTCATAAGGTGAAAACCCTATAGATGTTTATGAAACTTCTCAGTAGGAAAGTGACATTTTCCCTGTCTCATCTTCAGATGCAAGTTTGCAGAGTACTTTTTTTACTATCAGATTAAAGCGCTCAATAAGTCCATTCTGTAAATGGCAGAGTGTGGCTGCGAGCAAAGTGCAAGTCAGCACTTATGTAAGATAAACCATTTAGAATAATTAATTATTAGCACATTTGTCACTATGTGGGTTTGACTTTTTTATTTAAAGTAAGAAGTAAGGTAAGAAGTTTTAATTCATACAAAAACCTTTTACGTGTTTTTATCACCTGGTACATCAGCCACAATTGTGTTTTGTTTCTTTGCTTTCCTATTCCACCTCCACTCTCCTCTGAGCAGGCCTGGCCCACCTCCTCCCAACTCTGATTGCTGGATGAGGTAGAGCAGTTGCTTTTTAACATGAACCCTGGAGTGCTTCTGTTACAACAGCAATGCAACCTTTAAGCACTTCCAGGTCCGGTAGAACCTCTCCGTAACAGGGAAGCTTGCTCCCAGCAGCCCCACTACTGGTGCCTGAGAACCCCAACAGGGCTGCCCAGCAAAACTACAACTCCCGTGCAGCCCTGTGGGTGTCCAAATGTTAGGGACTCCAGAGGAACACTGGCCCCAGTATATTTTGCCATTTGGTACACTGTATTTAATCCCCATACTGGGGAAAAACAAAGCCTTGGCAGGCAGTCACCCTCTGTCCTTCCCTCATAATGACCTCCCAACCCAGAAAGGTACCAATAACCAACCCAATCAGGATGGCCGTCTGTCCATTTACTTCCCTTATCATGGCTTCCTGGCTGGGCAAGGAACCATCTACCATGGCCAGGGTGCCACTCAACCCAAGTCTTCTATGAAACTGGCTATTAAAGGCTATTAACATGGAAAAAGATGAAGGAAAATCATGGCATATCCATGTAAAATCCTGAATCCATGTACTTTTATAGAGCAGCACTGGTGGCAGAAGGCCCTTTCAAGTAAATTTCCAAATGTTTTTATTTTAGATAGATATCAGCAATGTTCATAATGGCATTCAGATTTGTTTTTTAATTATCTTATTGATTCAGTGAGCATCTCTTGAAGTGATCATACCAGCCCAGCACACCACAGTGCTGAAAATCACACTGGCCATCACAGAGTTGTAGAAGATGTGAATGATGTCACTTCCCATGTTAAAGGAACGCAGTCTTATCTAGTTTCTCTGTTTCTTGAAACCAGTCCAATCTGTCATTGATGTGGACCACCAAGTACTTGTAGGAGTGCACTACTTCTGCATTCTACTACGTCTACTTCTACACACCCTGAATAGTGACCGAACATAGAGGATCTTTGGTGAGTCAAAAGTCAATAGCCAGTTTATTGGTTCTGATGATGTTAAGATGCAGATAATTCTCTTTGTACCAAGAAACAAACTTCTACACCTGACTCCTATACTGTCTCATGCTTCATATCGATACACCCCATAAGTGCAGAATCATCTGAGATTCATTTTTTAAACATAGCTATGATATTTAAAACAATTCTGGTAATGAATATTCTCACAACCAATGTGATTAAACTTGTTTTGATAGTTCTGCATACAATATTCTTCAAAATTGTTCTTTTTCCTATCAAGTATAGCATGTCTGCAAAATGGCCAGTCAAACAGCTCTGTTAAAAGATCAGCAGAAAATGAAAAAACAAGGTCACCACAAAAATAAAATAAGATGCTATAATAGATAGATTTTGAAAATTTGATTTAACTGGGGGGCGGCACAGTGGCACAGTGGTTCGGTTCCCGGGTCTTCCCTGCATGGAGTTCACATGTTCTCCCCGTGTCTGCGTGGGTTTCCTCTGGGTGCTCCGGTTTCCTCCCACAGTCCAAAGACATGCAGGTTAGGTGTATTGGCGATTCCAAATTGGCCCTAATTTTATCCACACATTAGGAACTTTTTCAAAGCATAAAGAAACAATTTTGATTTGCAAAGAACCCTTCTTAGAATGATATGATGCTTTGTCAAAGAATGGTTCCTAAGAATAAGACAACCCACTAAAGTACCATTAAAGAGGTATCATTTTTAAGAGCGTACAGCAAATTAGAAAGCAGGGAACGCATCTATTGTTGTGGTTTACTGCATCTCAGAAAAGGTAACCCTCAAAACATTTGGCAGGGAAGTTTTTTCTTACTTTGAATATGAGAAGTAACCTTGATTGTATTTGCCCAGAGCACTAAAGAAAATATACCAGCTGTCTCACTGTAAAATATGATTTTAAGATGTTCTCAAAGCAGAATGGAAAATGTGAAAAGGCAGATAATAGCAAAAGTTAAAACCAGTCCTGATTAAACCCTTCAAGAGTTGCAGGAGGAGCATTACACAAGCAGCTGGACTATGCTGGTAGACATCTATGGAAGCACACACAAAAAATCTGGTCATTGTTCTTAAACTTTTTTTTCTCGAGACTCAATTATGATTTTTTTTGTCTTTGATACCTATAATCACCGAGGAGTGTCATCCAAGGGATCCATCACCCTTAGAGAATTGCTGCTGATCATCTTTAGGAGAGTTTGTTTCCCCTCTGTTGCGGTTAACCATTGCAAGGCATTCTGCAAACCGTTCAGGACCCTTTCCCATTCAGTACTATTGAGAGTCACGACACAGCGCAACCCAATTCAGACATCACGTGACCTACAAGGTCTCATGATCCATAGATTAAGAAACACTGATTTATAAGTCCATATGTAAATTCTGGCTATAGGAGAAAATAACCAGTACTGTAGGTGAATCCAACTTTTTTAAAAGGGGGTCACTTTGTAATAAAGACTGAGGTTCCCAGAAGGCAGCAACACCTCTAACAAATTAAAATGCCCTGAAAGGAGATACTAAAATAGCACAAGGGTGTGGGATGGCCTTGAAAGAAGTCAATGCAATTCCTCTAAAACTTGACAGAAAAGGACCCACATGTAGGACTTGTAGGATAAAAGGTACTGAAATGCCTCTCCTTTAAAAAGAGAGAGGATTCTTGGAAAAGGCATTTCTGCGTAAACCAAACGATCAGTCCATGAATTATTTAGGAGTGTCCTTGAACTTGTGAGGTGTTTTGTCATGGAATAAGTTGAGTGTTTGATCTAAGCTTGTGCATTCTAAGTTTAACACACACACCCATGAACACACGCATTAACACATACATAAACTATTGACTTAAGCACTGGTAATAAGAGATGCCTGTAGAGCCTAGCCCTCCACATAGGGACTCTGTAGCTTTTGACTGAGCAGATAATTTAGGTGTCCAAGTGGAGGCTGATGCTCCTCTCCCATTGCAACTTACCAAGACACGCCACTCCTTCCCTTGCTGCTCACTAATGAAGTGTCAATTCTCAGCTGCTAAAACTTTTGGAAAGAAGTAACAATCTTCCCACAGTAGATGCTCTGTATTTACTTTAGAACTTCAGTCACCCAAGGTGTACAAAGTATAGTAGTTTTGTAAGAGTTAAATTTGAACCTTGTTCTATGTGTGCACCTGGCATGTGTCTGAGTCTCATATCCTTCTGTAGGTTATGCCTAAAAGCGGACGCTATTATTCTATTATTCACTATGATAAAATGTATTTTTTGTCCTTTACATAACCCCTTAAGAGAAGTGCTATATTTATGGCATAATGTTTCCCTTACAATACCGTTTCCTGTCTTGTACCAAGCTGGATCATAATATATTTATATTTATATATTTATATTAATATTTAGGCCATTGTTCTTTTTCTCCTACCTTTTAAAGTGTTTACACAGCTCTCAAAAAATAAAAATGAAAAACATACATTCAAAAAGTCACGTACATCCTAAACAAACAGGACTACCAATCAAGTTGTGCATGTCCTGTTAGCGACTAGGTGTAACCAATCATGTTAAAAGTTTTCAGAATTTGTAATGAATTCCTTTTAAAGAATAGTGACCTAATCAATGAATTGTATAAATATAGCGCTGAGGACATTTTTTCCTTTGTAGCAATGTGACTAGCATGTGGCTAACATGTAATACACTTGTTACCTCTTCGAAGATTTAGATAAAGAATAACGATTGACGCTTTCTCCTGCCTGTGTTTTATTGCTTAAATCGGGGCATTTCAGTGGTGGGGGTGGTTTGCCTGTGTGTATTAAATTTTCTTCCACAGTTTTAAAACAAACCAAAATGTATTCAGATATATGAATTATAGCACAAAGCAAAAAAATACAGAAATATTAATGTCTAATAGTAAATGAATGACAAAATCTGGATGTAAAACTCTATGTTCATCCAAAGGCTTTGCATAAGGCAAAAAAAGATGTTGCCTCTTGGATCCAACTAGATGGAGTCTCACAGATGGAATGGAGTCTCTCTCTCATCCCCTTTATGCCAATATCCCCATATGGAGTTTCTGACCCTGTGGTGTTATTCACTGGTAATTGGGTAACCATTCCAAAGAGCTTTGCTCAAAAAACGTTTCCTAAGCAGTACATGTGCTATATTTTCACAAAGTCAATTTAAACTTCTTCCATTTCTTTCAGGCATGGACACATCCTCCCAGGCACATGAGTTAACGGGTCAGTTTGATGCAGAATTCTTAGATAAAATCCTTGCATAAATTAAGAAATATATGGAACTATATGCTAAATGAGTACAACAAATAATAAAAATCAAGCAAGGCAAAGTAAAAGCTTAAATTCATATACAGTTCATCACAGCACACATAAACATTCTGTAGATGACACAGGTTGCACCTTGCTTTTAAGTATAGTGCCTGCAGTCCCAAAATCATGATTCTAAACCCCGTAACATAAGTGATAAAAATTGTTTCTCTTGAAATATCCCTAGGTTGATTTTTAATTGAATGTAGAATTTGGAAGAGGACATGGCAAGATCTCAATTGGGTGGGAGGTAGTGTGGAAAGAAAGAAAGAAAGAAAGAAAGAAAGAAAGAAAGAAAGAAAGAAAGAAAGAAAGAAAGAAAGAAAGAAAGAAAGAAAGAAAAAGAAAGAAAGAAAGAAAGAAAGAAAGGTGAGTGGGAGTGTTGTGGTGAAGTTCTGAGACAGGCAAATAGAGTGTACCACCTCAGAACTTAAGGTTATTTCATTCGTGTAGTTCATGTAATGCCGAATCAGGAGATGATTGATTAATTTGTTTCAATCTCCAGATAATTTGGATGCATTTTTACTCTACAAACTTTCAAGCAAACCAAAATGAACAAACAAACACTAAATCACCAAGCATGTTGTGACAAACAGTTTTTTCTGGGAACAATATCAAGAAGGGTTGTAAACCAGCTGCATTCATGCACTACCACATTTGCAATAATTATGCAGTTTGTTCGCCTAACTCTGGAAGCAGAATGCCTATTATCTGATAACTAGAAGAATACATGAAAATGATATTGTACTTCACATGCTATGGAAACAGTACTGTATGTTTATCTCATCTACGTGACTCTAGAAAAGATGGTAAGCTCTCTTGCGGGCAGAGATGTGCTTCAGTTTAATCTAGAGAGTTGACATGTCAGGTAAGTTTCATTTCACTGTATACTTTCCAGTAGACTACTAAATGAATGTAATGACTATTTAGTTTATCTCAGATCACATGTCTACTGTATTTAGGCCTGAAAATATTTGGTAATTCCGACATGAAAACTGGAAAATGGAATGTTTGGTTTACATTTACTACACAAAATCCAAATTAATGTGCCCTCAGTGTTGACATCATGTCTCAGTAGCAATTACAATGAAAGGCCACCTCAACTTTATACATCACTCTTGCCATGTAAGATTAGGAGGTTTCATTATCAGTCAACAAGGGCACTGCTATTTGTTTCTCACCATCTCTGTTTGTGGTTTGATTGACCCGATCAAAGGTAATTTAAAGCTTTTTTTTTTAAGTGGTTAACTGTTTTCCAATTGCAAGAGTTAGAAAGGCTCTCAGCCTGAGTCTGGTATTAGGGTTGTTTTCATTGACTGGTACTTGTGCAAGCTGTTTAATACAATATATATTTAATTTTTTTATCCTTTGCACCTGAAATCCATTGTTCTGAGGATGCATTTATACAACAAGACATGGTGTAATTATTAAATTCCTAGCCTGCTAATAATGATTTGCATTAATTTGATATAGAGTTGTGGTGCTGTGCTTTAGTGCTCCATGACAGTGCGGGAGTTTAAGTAAAAAAGAATGTGGTTTAGGCTTGTGGGTGTGTGTGTGCATTCTGGTGGTAAGCCGTATGGATGCTAGCTGATTGCTTGTTAATGTGCAGGCAAGATTGTCTAAGTTGCTGTGAACTGACATTCTGCAGGTTGTTAAGCAAAGCACCTGCATTCACTAATGTATAAAAGGATCCTGAGTAAAGAAAGAAAAAAACACAATGGAAAAAAAGCAAGAGTGGAACATGGTTTGTGAAAGAGCAATAGAGTGCATTGGGGAGAATGAGCCAGTGTGATGGATAGAAGGCAAGGTGTTCAGGTGACCCACTAGGGAAAAATATGAATGGATGCTGCTGCTGAGCAATTTGCAACAGCGGGAGTGATTGAATGCTCCAGGAGTCTTGCTGGAATGAAGACGTTTGGTAGGATGATGGACCGGCTCCAAGCATCCCAGCAGTGGCCAACTGAGATGTTTGGGATGAGGGCCATAGTGAGGACCCCACTTTCCAGAGCCTCAACCCCACTGTAAAGACTTGATGGGTGAGTGGGGGTAACTGGACAGAAAGAGAGCTGTAGAGAGAGTGGCTCATTGTTGTAAGGAAATGAAAGAATTGATTTTATGTCTGGGATTTTCAAGATGATTTTAACCCTTGTGTGGATTTATTGATTGATTTGTTGACTCTCACAGTTAAGCACTAATTTTACTGTAATATTTATTTATTGAAAATCTGCACCACATTTTATTGAATATGTATTTTCTTTTGTTTGATTTGGAATAAAAAGCAAATTGAACTTTTTTGCACCAACCTGCTTGTTTATGTGTCCTCTTTGCACTAGTTCATCCTGGCAATAACTATTGATACCTCAGGGTTCAAGAAGACAGCTACAGTAGTCTGCAGGCAACCCAGGCATCATAAGAGAATATTACTGCCACAGTGTGCACAAATTGCACCTAAACAAAAGGCACTTTCTGTAGTTCAATCAGTCCTATGCTGGATCACATTATGAATTATGAATCAAATTCAAGCCTTGCGCAAACTGCTCCAGTGTTTGTTTGGTACTATGGCAAGACCACAGTTTCTTATTGGTTTTGGTCCACATCAGAGTGCAACTGACATATTCATATCTACCTAAATGAAACCAACAGCAGGGGAAATTGCTCCAAAGTTCGAAACAACTGCAATTCAGTGTGAAAACACCTTTAGACAGCCTTTTAACCGGTTCGGCCAACTAGTGATTTTTGGCCTTATATTTAGTGTATACTCAATTGAAATACTTTGTTTTTTGTTTGATAAAATCAATATTTTAATATATTACTGAGTTTATAGACTGGTACTCAGGAGTGCCCCAGTCATGGCAAAAAAAATGATTGGGCTTAATATATGGTAAAATACCTAAATTGTGTGTGCCACATCTGTTCTCTTGGCCACTACTTGTAGAGTGTCCATTGCCGAATGGACAAGGAAGACTTTGACCTAAACTAATATTGGCCAAAATAAACAACTGTATCTGTTACAAATACAATGACCTGCAAGCAAATTTGAACTATTTGTATAAATACAAGTTAACATAGCTATTAAAGAAGCCAAACTTAGAAGAAAAACAAGACTGAGTAGAAACTGAGTCAATGAAGTACAAGGCAGCACAGCGATAAATTAAAACCATGCCAACTGTGAACATGGACTCCAAGGCAGGCGAAATAATGTGGAGAATCAGTGATTTCTCTTGACTAGTACACTCAACTGTTTTTTATTCTTACCTAAATGTAATTTGTTTCTCTTTTTCATCTAACTATTTCTTTGTCTTGTAAAGCACTTTTTGCTACATCCTTTGTATGAAAATGTGCTGCTGAAATACATGTTGGTGTTGTATATTTACTAAAAGAGGCATAATCTAGAAACTGATAGAGGGATCTTAAGCAAAATCTTGTTCCTTTAATGCACTCACCTTTCAAAAGCAGAACATGTTTCTGTTCTTTAAGTCAATTCCAAATAATTAAGTGCCAGGTTCAAAAGTTTATGTAGCAAGGCATTGTGCTCAGTAGATCAAATTCTAGTGTCTCTGCCATTGAAACCAACAACCTTGTTATCAAAAAGAATAAACTTTGTTCTTTTAATAATCCAAGACATATAGCTTCCCTTATAAGAAAGGCTGACAGAAGCTACAAATCTTGCATCATGTCTGTAACAGAGGGATGCTTGAATCCTTTCCAGAGGTGAAGATGAAGTAAAAATGATAATTAAAGGAAGCTTTTATGAATTCTCTATTGAGATGTAGCAGCTAAACTTCAAACTTTATCATTCCAGAACCTGGAGACAAGCTTGACACTGGGGTGTATAAATCACCAGCTTTATTAATAAACAGCAGGTTTGTTTGCCGGGGTAGGGCAACAGCAGGCTCACAGCGCTGCAGTGAAGCGCCACAGAAGCGAATCCTAATAGATTGGGGTCACACTATAAGTCCCTGTCTTATACCCCAAAACACGAGGCTTAGTCTCAGTAATTTAGCAAAAACAGCTTTATTCAGCTTGAAACAGCAGGGTTATTTATTGTAGCATGATCTGCCACTCTCCTTTACACAGACAACAGCAGTCAGGCAAGGTCGTGGCCAAATAATACTGTTCCCTGCATTTGCATTTACACATTTACAATGTTCCTTGCATCACCCATCAAGATATTTTCTATTTGCTTCAGTGCCATGCCTCATCAGAGCTGTGAGCCTGCTGTTGCCCCGGCAACAGATAAACAGTCTTCTACAGACACGATGATCGCACTTCGGGACGCTCTTCGGCGTGTTGTCCAGTTGGGGGAGGTCCCAAGAGAGTTTTGAAACCTCACATTTACCTTGAATGAGTGCTGCATTAATAGGAATGTTTCTTGAATGAGCATCACTGAACCACATAAAAACTGCTTTCTCAACGTCTTCAAATACAGAAATTCGCATACATTTGCAACCCGAAATTTTTCTTCTTTTTTTTTGCTCGGTCTTTCAAGAAGGTTGACAGTGTCGATGGCGAAATTCCAAATTCACTGGCAACATCTTTTTTGTTTTTGCCACAATCGAGAACTGCAAAAATGTAAAGTTTTTTTTTTCCTAATATGAGCTGTTATCGTTTTTTCGTGTCTGCCGTTTCTATAGGAGGGTGACAATGAGTTAAATTCCAATGGATGTTTTTCAAATGTTGACAAGCAATAAGCAAAAGGTATCAGTGAAAACCACCGAAAACAAAAACAGCAACAAAAAAAAACAGTATGAGGAAAGTTCGAAGAAATAAAAATTGCAATGTTTCTGTTCGGGGATCGTTGTGCACAACTGAGCTGTGACCACAGAACTAGCTGCTCTATGGATGATTCATTCAGGCATTTCAAGGTCTTTTGGCCACTTCGTTGTAACGAAAGTATCTGCTGAATGTATTTAGTAGTAACGAGATTTCTATAGACTCGTGTCATATAGGGAAACTGTCGGGGCCATAAAAATACTTTGTAGTAATGATAGTTTCGTTGTAAAGATATTCGTTGTAACGGAATTTTACCTGTATTACGAAAAATCCCCTTCATCTTCTCCAGGAGGTGCTTTCTTGGAGCACTTTTAGCCACAGGTACATTCTTCCACAGTGAAGCGCATCTGGGGGTCTTTTCTGCCCAGTACTAAAGGGCAATTCAATGTGTCTTTTAGACATCCCAGACTAAATACTTAAACTCTTTAACTGACTGTTTCTGCACAGATATACATTTATTGTTTATTTATGTATCTATTGATTGATTGTATCGTTTGTTCTGTGAGTCTCTATCTTTGTATTTTAATTTTTCTACTAAACAGGAGTATACGCTGATACATCACTTTGCTGCACCCACCACATGACAAACCACCTCAAGATCCCAGATTAGGACCAGAGTCGAACCATGTGACATGTGACACCTTAACACCACACTAGTTCAGATGGAATAGAACAGTGTGTGGTTTGTTTTTTTTTTATGTTAGCTGGTGTGCCACCAACCCCCAGGTCTTTTTTTCCTACAGGTTGGAGGGACTACTTTCTGGGCTGAATGCAGGTTAACTTCATACACAGGAAGGAGCAATTGCAGGTTAAGGGCCAATGGAGTACTGTTACTTCTGCTAGTGTATGCATCTAAGTTTCCCCTTAGGATTAAAAAGTTTTTCTAATCTAATGTAACTGATTCTTAGCCGTGAGCATGAAGAACAAGAACCATTTGCCTGCATGGCATTGTAAGCAGCTTTGTAAAGTTCAGCAGACCTTTGACTACCATGAAACAGCTCTTAAATCTACATCCTGTCTGAGTAGATCTCCCTATGATGACATCCACTCCTCCCATTTGGAATTGTGAAAGAGTAACCTATTTAGCAAAACAAGCTAGTCCACTCTAGTCACACTGATTGTCCAAAATAACATTAAGTCAAGATTTGAAAATTCTAAAGTCCTACTATCCACCACACTACTTGGTAATTTATTCCAAGTGTCTGTAGTTTACAGACTATGAAAAAAACTTTCTTACATTTGTGTGAAATCTTCCTTTAGCAATGTAACAACTTTTGAATGATGTCCCAGTAGTCTTATTGAAGAACTTATTTTAAAGTAACAACTGGGATCCACTGTACTAATTCCCTTCATTTTTTTAAAACTGATCAGTCATGTTACTCCTTCAGTTTCTCCTCATCACTCAGTCCTGGAATAAGCCCAGTCACTCTCCTCTGAATTTTCTGTAGTGCTGCTATGTCATTTTTGTAATATAAAGACCAAAACTGTTCCCATTTCTCCAAATGTGGCCTCACTAGCAAGCTAAAAAACGTAAACATAAACCTCCCCTGATTTATACTCCAACATATTTAACTTAACATCTTATTAGCTTTCTTGATCATCTCTGTATACTGCTATAATGTAATTACAAATCCACTATGACTCCTAAGTCCTTATCATAAGGCATAAGTTCAGGTTTCAAACCTCCCATTGTGGAATAAAATCTAACATTTGTACTTCCTGTATGCAATATGTTACATGTACTTACATTCCATTTTATTTACCACAAATCAGTCCAAGCGTATATGCTGCCCTCAGTCCCTCAGTAACAATTTAGCTGTTCCAGCACTTTGCAACACTGATAGAATAAGTGCACTCCGAAATTGAATGGATGGATGGAGTAATAGATATAATAAATACATATTTATATCATTTATTTCTAATACTTTTACCAAAAAAATGTTTAAATATTAATGGACAAGGTCTTCTTACAAAATACTGTACAGATCTGATTGGTAATTAATTTGCTACAGTCTTATCACAAATAACTTTAAATCTTTTAAAATGAATTCCAGTTGTAAAAGTTCACATTATTATTAGCCATGGAACCTTTACAATAAATAATAAAACTATTACAATTTAGCTAACAGAAATGAAAAGTATAAATAACTTTTCTTAAAACTGAAACAATGTAAAATATGACAAGGGTCCTCTGCTAGAATCATGTCAGTCTCTCAGTCTCCAGCAGATGGCAGCTCTGTTCCATTCTACGTCTGTTACTGTCCAGAATTGCCATTAAAACAAGAGAACATTACATATGGTGGCAGTTCACATATTTGGGCCTGAGGTACACCTGAGATTTTTATTTTATTCCAATCAATACCACAATCAGTGACCCTTTCCCGCTTTTAACTGTACTCGTTGCTTTATTAACTGCTTTCTTTTGCTGTCAGTCTGTACCAGAAAGACACTACAACGTTTGACTTTTGTATAAAAGGGTAAAGATGTATATTTTTGCCTTACTTTAAAAATAGGACACTCTTCACCGCCTTTGAAACTCATCATTGTTATAAAAGTGTTGCTAGATAACAAACAACCAAAATGGGTGCAAATGTAAATGAATAGTTGAAGAACTGAAACTTTTATACCTTCTCAGAAATACGCTGTATAATCCATTTTAGCTAAGCTGTCCCAAAATTTTATTCTGATATTTTATAAAAGGTATCAGGCTTTTCTCTTTGTTTATATGACTTAGTAGTTTGATGTCACGACTCTTTAAGTAAAGAGGTCCTTCATGGATTCGCTCCTGAATAAAGTTAACCTTTATCAAATATAATATTCAATAAATACCTGTGGGAATTTTTTAGGATCAATTTTATTATTGACTTTAAAATGTTCTAAGCCTTGAATAAGTCATTATAATGCAATCTCCTTTGTGAGGCTTATTGTAGCCCGTAAGAACTTAAATGACAAAAGCTTTCAAAAACAAATCCATTATCCATTATTCAAGCTACATAATCCAGGTCACGATCACAGGATGGTTAAAAATAAATAAAAGCAAGGGTGATGAGTTATATTAATTCACCTCTGTGTAAATAGCATATAAATGTTTGTTAAAGTAAAAAAGCTCTATTGGAGAATAGCGCAATAGTCATATAAACTGATGCAGAGGGATGCCCCATCAGGACTGTGATTTCAGGGTAAGGGTGTTGCCACAAGCCTGAGCCCTGGCAGTATTAATACTGATTGTACTGTCATATTCTGTTAGAGTGGCAGTGCTCATATTTTAATAAGTGCACTGACGGTAGCTGCTCGAGAGCAGCAGGTAAAACAAGGGGTACTCTACATATGTGTGAAACACTGGGAATGGGCAGGCTATGTGAAATGTTATCTCTCCCATTAAAGGAAAATCATGGCTTCACAAATGTATTCCTGACCCTAGAAGTATTTCCAAAAAAAGCCCTAGAAGCAGCCTCAGGGTGGGATATAAGACCAACTCAGGACCAATGATCAGTTCACCATGGAGTTGGTAAATGAGTCAGGGTAACAACATCAGTGAACAGAAGACAAAAATCAGGGATTTAGACAATGACAGAAAAATGATGGAAGTTGGTTTCAGCAGTATATATTTTTGGACCCTCAGTATTTAATTTTAATAGAAGCTTATTCCCTTTACCCATTTTTTGAAAGTGGTGCTATTTAGCAAAATCCTTGAATTATTTTACAAAAATAATCAAGTTGCTTGATAAAAAGTATTGTTCTGTTTTGGAAATGTGATTATGTTTGATGACTTTGTTAAATGGTGCGACTCAAACCACCTAAAACAGAACACCAGCAAAACCAAGGAGCTGGTGGTGGATTTTAGGAGGCCCAGGCCCCTCATGGACCCCGTGATCATCAGAGGTGACTGTGTGCAGAGGGTGCAGACCTATAAATACCTGGGAGTGCAGCTGGATGATAAATTGGACTGGACTGCCAATACTGATGCTCTGTGCAAGAGAGGACAGAGCTGACTATACTTCCTTAGAAGACTGGCGTCCTTCAACATCTGCAATAAGATGCTGCAGATGTTCTATCAGACGGTTGTGGTGAGCGCCCTCTCCTACGCTTTATGCTGGGGATGCAGCATAAAGAAGAGGGACACCTCACGCCTGGACAAGCTGGTGAGGAAGGCAGGCTCTATTGTAGGCACGGAACTGGACAGTTTGACATCTGTGGCGGAGCAACGGGCACTGAGCAGGCTCCTGTCAATAACGGAGAATCCACTGCATCCACTAAACAGTATCATCTCCAGACAGAGGAGCAGCTTCAGCAACAGACTGCTATCAATGTCCTGCTCCACTGACAGACTGAGGAGATTGTTCCTCCCCCACACTATGTGACTCTTCAATTTCACCCAGGGGGGTAAACGTTAATATTATGGAAACTTATTGTCTGTTATCCCTGCATTTTTATCACTCTTTAATTTAATACTGTTTTTTATCAGTATGCTGCTGCTGGAGTATGTGAATTTCCCCTTGGGATTAATAAAGTATCTATCTATCTATCTATCTATCTATCTATCTATCTATCTATCTATCTATCGATCGATCGATCGATCGATCGATCGATCGATCGATCGATCGATCGATAGATACTTTATTGATCCCAAGGGAAAATTAAGTACTAGTAGCCAAAAATTAAACCAAGTTAGACACAAACATTTAAGTACACACTATACAAATAACTTTAAGTAAGAACACCAAAGTTGTACTCTTATTGTCCAATACAGGTAATGTAGATGGTGTATACAATAATGCCAGTGCAATGGGAAGTGTGCAAATAATATTTCTACCAAAACAACAACATTTATTTATATAGGACATTTTCATACAAATGATGTAGCTCAAAGTGGATGAAGGATGAAGAAAGAGAAAATTAACAAAATATATAAAAAATAAAATTAGGCAATACTAATTAACATAGAAAAGAGTAAGGTGTGATTGCCAGGGAGGACAGAAAAAACAAAAAAAAAAACTCCAGACGGCTGGAGAAAAAAAATAAAATCTGTAGGGGTTCCGAGGCCACGAGACCGCCCAGCCCCCTCTAGGCATTCTACCTAATATAAATAATCTCAGTCAGTCCTCATTGTATTCAGGGTTCACATGGAAGAACTTGATGATGATGGTCATGTGGACATCTGGCCTTTAATTCATCAATGTGTCTTTTAGGTATAATAACCACAACTACCGTGGTTATTATACCTATATTTATTCATGTACAACAATATACATTTATCCAAATACAGTCATGTCATCTTCTTCTGGAATATCGTCATAACTCTCCACATTCAAACCCTGAATTTCTTGCTACTCCAGCTGCTTTTAGGATCCTCCAGGATCGATGTGCGTGCTTCGATGTTTGATGAATGGTTCAATGTGAAGAAAAATGCCGACATACAAATGTATTCATGTTGCTTTGATATTCAAGCGTCTCATATCCCCCAAACTAATGACACGATACATTTTAAAAGTCTCACATACCATCTTCTGTGCTGTCTTTTTTTTTTTTTTTGCACCATCACAATACCATCAGAATGTATGGCGGTGTATTTGAGCCACAGACAAAAAAAATAAGGACATAATGAAAATGTCTATTTTGAGATTAAAGTGGAAATTTCAGTTTTAAACTCGAAATGTCCTGTTTAACCTCGTAGTTTACTTTATCATTAAAGTAGACTGTCGTAAATGTCATCTTAAAACGTCATCCTGCCTATTTATCCGAATTGTGTGTTTTACACCAGCCATCCAGAGTGCTTAGATCTTCTGATCAGTTGTCTCTTGTTGTCCCTCGTACCAAGTGTAAAACCAAGGGGGTCAGGGCTTTTGCTGCTGCTGCTCCTCGCTTGTGGAACTCTTTACCTCATCATATAAAGGAGTCGTCTACAATTGAACTGTTTAAAACAAGATTAAAGACTCATTTCTATTCACTTGCATTCCGTAACCTTCAGTAATATGGTTGGTTTTCCTCATTGTGATTATATAATATCACTTCTATTTATTATTTATTTTATTTTTATTTATGTTCACATATTTTTATTTCTATATATGTTATTTATGTTATGTGTTTGTCTTTTTCTTTTATTCTATTATTGTAAAGCACTTTGGCCACAGCATTCCTATGTTGTTTTAAATGTGCTATATAAATAAATTGACATCGACATAAAACCAACCCAGTTATTAAGTCGCTTCACGCTTCTGGGGCTTCCTCCTAACCTGACAGCAGTGGCAAGCAGCATCGCCACACAAAACACATTAAATTTATAATATTCCAGCTCTCTGCACATTTAGAATTCTTAGATTTATACTTAATATCACTTTCATGATGAAATACAAAATAAGTATGTTACATTTTACAGATAAATCGTTAACTTTGTTTAAATAATGAATACTGCTAATAGTTACACATATGGGGTGGCACGGTGTCAGAGCGGTAATGCTGCTGTCTTGCAGGGAGTCACGTCCCTTGTGATCCCTGCCTAGAGTTTGCATGTTTTCCTGGTGGGTTTCCACAGTGTGCTCAGTTTTCCATCCAAAGACATGAAGGTTTGGGGATTTGGTGGGGATTTGGTAAAGCTACAATGACGCCACTGTATGTGTGTGCTTGTGTTCACCTTGCGATGAGCTGATGCCCCGTCAAGGGATTGTTTCTGCCTTGCGCCCGATGCCTCCTGGAATGGGTGCATCCCTGGATTGATGGATGTAATCATTAAACACCCTTTTCAGAGATATTGTGGCAAGGTGTCCTTGGAATTTAATGGCTGTTTCGGGCACATGTGTTGCATCGCGTGAAGTATAAACCTGGCTTTAGGCGCCTTAATTTTCAACTGACGATCTTGACTATGGCTTATTTTCGGAGTAGGTCTTATTTTCGGGGAAACATGGTAACAAAGACTTTTCTACCTGCCAGGTAGGACTCAAACCAATTTAAGACACTGCCAGAGAGGCTCACCCATTGACTAAGATAAATATATATCAGAATGTTGGAAATAGAAGAGTATGGAGAAGAGAAGAAACTGCTCATGATCCACACCATCTGTGAAACATGGTGGAGACACATCTTGCATGGCTGGATGTCAGTCAGTAGTATTTATTGATGATATGACTGCTGGCAGAAGTACCAGGATGAATTCTGAAGTGTAAAAACTATACTATCTGCTCAGATTCAGCCAAATGCTGCAAAACTGATAGGATGATGCTTCACAGTACAGAAGGAAAATGAGCCAAAACATACTGCAAAAAGCAAACCAAATGTAGTGGAAGTAGTGGAAAATTCTTTATTGGCCAAGTAAATCAAATGACCTCAACCCAATTGGGCATGCATTTCATTTACTGAAGACAAAACTGATGGTAGAAAGTCCAACGAACAAGCAGCAACTGATGATGGCTGCAGTAAAGGACTGGCAAAGCATCACTAGAGAGGAAACCCAGCACTTGGAGATAACCATGGGTTCCAGACTTCAGGTAGTCATTGACTGTAAAAGATTTTCAACCAAATATTGAAGATGATCTCTATATTTATGATTATATTAGTTTGTCCAAATACTTTTGAGCCCCTGGAAATTGGAGGCTATGCATAAAAATGGCTGTCATTCCTAAACATCTCATACAAAATTTTTGGTAAACTCGATTTATTTCAAATTCTCTGTGGTGGCATACAGAGCAAAAATTATGAAAATTATGTCACTGTCCAAATATTTACGGACCTGACTGTACATCTGGGCAGATATATCAACATCTCATTTCACATACATAGTAAATCTCATATAACATTTCTACATGTGTTTTCATTGGCAGAAGCAACAAATGTGAACTATACGACTTTGTTGTGTATGTTCAGGTAACTTTTGCTCCCCAGATTATGGGTTGAGAAACATGCAAAACCTGTATGAGCAGGATGGGTCGGAAATCAATCCTGTGAGATGCCTCAATATATTACTGGGCACAATAATGCATATGCATTCATAATAACAAGTCTACATAAACACACGTACTACTGAAAAACTAGGGATTATACCAGAGGTCCAGCATCTGTGAGGCATATGATTGATATAGAGGTTCTGTTACTGGACTGCCTGAAAAACATTTGTTGAATTTCTATTTCTACTTGTTCCCAGAGGAGAAAAAGACATGTGCAGACAAGGTTGCCAATTGCAAGTTAGCAGTACATCTGTGAAATAATGCAATTACATTTGCAAGAATACATCACCATAAATGCAAAATAACACAATCATTTTTCTAAATAGCCCAGTAGATATGTAAATATAAGATAAATGTAAAAATAATACAATCATTTTTTAAAAGAAATAACTGTTTTATACACGGTGGCGAAATATTCCTTTTGGAATATGTTTCTGTAGAGTTATCCTAGGAAGATATCAGTAAAGCTGTGTCATGAGTCACACTCTATTTAGGCAGAAAAACAACTCACACATTTACAGATTTTGTCCAAGCCAATATTTGGAGTAATTCATTTAGCTACCATTAGTTCCTTTGAGGGCGACACAGTGGCGCAGTGGGTAGTGCTGCTGCCTCGCAGTTAGGAGACCTGGGTTTGCTTTCCGGGTCCTCCCTGCGTGGAGTTTGCATGTTCTCTCCGTGTCTGCGTGGGTTTCCCCTGGGTGCTCCGGTGGGGTGTGTGTGTGTGCGTGCCCTGTGGTGGGCTGGCTCTGCCCGGGCTTTGTTTCCTGCCTTGCGCCCTGTGTTGGCTGGGATTGGCACTAGCAGACCCCCGTGACCCTGTAGTTAGGATATAGCGGGTTGGATAATGGATGGATGGATGGATAGTTCCTTTGAACATATAAAGACATGTTTTTTCCACGGAGAGAGATTAAAAAAGCTGGGACTCAAACTCAGGTCCCCAAGTCTGTAAATGATTAACAGCTTTTTTTCAGAAAATATCTGGTTACTGATAATGTTAAAAAAATTGTAGAAATTAATATTAAATGAAAATTAATTCTTTCAGAATTCAGATAAACTTCAGCATGAAATATTTTAAAACAAATGAAGCTGACATGTCAAAGAAAAACAAGTAAAGCAGAAAAGCAGTATTTGTTTTACAAAAGCACAGCTATAAGGTGATAGTTTAGTTATTGCTTATTCATTGTACTCTCTTAGGATCTTCATTAGCCTATCAAATCCTGTCTGGTTTTGCATGTGCTAATTAAATGGTTACAATTATAAAAGCTCCAATCAAATTCATTTGATTCATTCTTTCATATGACCATTGCTGTTCCTCTCTACAAGTTCTACAAGTTCAGACCCGTCTAGAATGTACTTGGGCACCAGTTGTTTGCAGGGCACAGTTACAGAGTCATCCATATTCCAGTTTGAAGCCCCAATTGAACTAACACACATACTATATATTTGGTATGCAAAATAATAAATATGGGGAGAATAAGAAATCTCTCAACAGAAAGCAACTGGCTGACTTTCGAGTTGTGTGAAGCTGTGAATGCTAATCACAGTGCCACCCAGAGAAATGTATATGGCAAGCAATCTTATAAATCTGTACTTCCTCATAGAGGGTTGGAACAAGAAGGATCTGCATGAGGGAAACAGATGAATATGAATTTATGAACAAACATTTGTGAATTCACACAAAGGGTCACTGTTGCAGAAAATAAAGAAGAGTCTTGAACTAATGTTATATGTGAAATTCAAACATGGCTGTCCTTTATTTCCACCTGTAGGTGGAGCCCCCATCTGCCTTCTTCAAAACATCATGGCAGACTGAAGAAAGCAAACAGAAAGCTTCCTTTTATCAGTCTGGTTCATTTAAATAAAACATTTCGGTATATTTTAATTTTCACCAATTAGCTTTAAATAAACGGTGACCTCCAGAAACACATCTCTGAATTTAGTATTATGCAAACTCCCAAACTAGTCAAACATTTTAAAAGTCCTAAGTACTGTATACGAAATAGCTTTTCAAATGCAAACTGTTATCAGAAAATAAAACACCACGTTAAATATTATATGCTCACCGGCCACTTCATTAGGTACACCTTGCTAATACTGGGTTGGGCCCCCTTTTTCCTTCAGTACTGCCATAATTCTTTGTCAGATAGATTCAACAAGTTGCTGGAAACATTCCTGAAAGATTTTGGTCCATATTCACATGATAGCATCATGCAATTGCTGCAGGTTTGTCTGCTGCACATCCATGGTGTGCTCTATTGGATTGAGATCTTTTGACTGTGGGGACCATTTGAGTACAGTAAACTCATTGTCATATTTAAGAAAGCAGTTTGAGACGGTGCAAGTGTTGTGTTATCCTGCTGTAAGTAGCCATCAGAAGGTGGGAACACTGCAGTCATAAAGGGATGGACATGGTCAGCAACAATACTCAGGTAGGATGTGGCATTTAAATGATGCACTGTTAGTACTAAGGGGTCCAAAGTGTTCAAAGAAAATGTCCCCCATACCATTACACCACCAACAACAACCTGAACCGTTTATACAAGGCAGGATGGATCCATGCTTTAATGTTGTTGACGCCAAATTCTGATCCTACCATCTGAATGTTGCAGGAGAAATCAAGACTCATCAGACCAGACAACATTTTTCCAATCTTCTATTGTCCAGTTTTGGTGAGCTCATGTGAACTGTAGGCTCAGTTGCCTGTTCTTAGCTGACAGGAATGGCACCCCTTTTGCTGTAGCCCATCTGCTTCAAGGTTCAACATGTTGTGTGTTCAGAGATGTTTTTCTGCATACCTCAGTTGTAACGAGTGATTATTTGAGTTACTGTTGCCTTTCTATCAGCTCAAACCAGTCTGGCCATTCTCCTCTAACCTCTGGCATCAACGAAGCATTTTCACCTAGAGAACTGCCACTCACTGGATATTTCCCTTTTACAGACCATGCACTAGAGACAGTTGTGCTTGAAAATCCCAGTAGATCAGCAGTTTCTGAAATGCACAGACCAGCCCGTCCTCCACCTACAAGCATGCCAAGTTTAAAATCACTTAAATCACCTTTCTTACCCATTCTGATACTCGATTTGAACTTTAGAAGGTCATCTTGACAATATCTACATGACTAAATGCATTGAGTTGCTGCCATGTGATCAGATATTTGCATTAACAAGCAGTTGAACATGTATGCTCAATAAAGTGATGGTTGAGTGTATATAATCTCATTTTCTAATATAAAATATGCTGGTATGAATTAAGTCAGGATGTTCTAGTTTAACAGGTAGGACATTTCAAGCATTTTTTTCTGTTACAGTCACATAAACAGTCACATTTACAAAATAATACAAATTATCCATAGCACAAGGATTATAGAATATGGTACATAGGTTAAAAAACTTTCTTTTTATTTTTCAGTGATTAAAATAAAATTACTATGGAAAAGTTAAATGAAATTTTTAGTTTTAACAATACTTCACCATACATCATTTTGTTGGATAGTTTGCTTATGGAAGCAGGCAGATGCTTCCACAATTTAAATGCTATTAATTTTATAATAGACTTGATAAACACAAACAAATTCACTCGATAAACACATACAAATTCACTCTAGTAAATTTGAATGTACATGTGAGATGACTGAATTGGTTAATCTGTTAAACAAGGAAAGATAAACAGACATACTGTGTCGCCACTACAGCTTACAACACCAAAATGTCCAAGTAACAAACACACAACATCCTGAATAAACAAAACCAAATCTGGAAAAACAGAAAAGACAAAAAACAGTAATAAAACAAATAATTAAAAAAAATCAAAATGAAAAACTGACTTGATCAACATACTTAAAAAACAGGAGACTGAAAAAGGGCCAAAACTATAGGCAGCAGCTGCCATGACAGGAGGCGTTGTCCCCTTGGACTCAACAAACCAAGAGCAAGAAATGTAACATCAACTGAGAAAATGAAAAGTACAAAACATGAGTAAAGAAGAGAACACTTTATAAAACAGCACAATATAACAAGAAAGAAAACAGAACCATACTCATTAACATAAACCACAAAATAATCTATAAAAAACAACAGAGTATACAGACAAATGAGACAAAAAACAAAGCCAGGGAGGAAACCCTGGCTAAACCATAACACCGTTTGCTTAAACTGAAAAGGTTCAGCTCCTTCAATGTCATAGCTCATATATGTGTATCCTGGAATGAGCCTAGTTGCTCTTCTCAGGACTTTCTCTAGCACTGCTATGTCTTTTTTTTAAATATAAACATTGAAACTTTACACATTACTTTACCTCACTAATGTGTAATACAGCTTAAGCATAGTCTCCTTTTCTCTTTACCTACACATTTTATGAACTACAATTTTTCTCGGATTTAATACATTTTTATTTTCCTTGTTACATTTTTAATGAGATTTTGGACCTCATATAATTTAGTTTTACTTTCATCTTGTTTTTGAGTTTTTCATTTGATCATCATATTTTGTAATTCCCACAATGTTACTTAACACAACACTGTTGTGTATCTCTATCCAAACTTGTGGAAATTAATCAAATCCTTTCTGCAAGTTCCTTTTTTGAACTTTCAGGATTCAGACCTTTTACTCTGATTTTTGACTTTTGATCCTGTATTGGGCTTTGTTGCATTTTAGTTTCTCTCCCTGGTTTGATCCTTGCTAGTTCTTGTATATGCACATTAAGCTCACTGGCCCTTAGACACTTGGATTAGCCTGATCAAACTTTTTAAATAACTGGGTAATATTTTCTAGTTTCTAGTTCTCAGGAATTTCCACAGTGTTTCCATCCATCCATCCATTTTCCAACCCGCTGAATCCGAACACAGGGTCACGGGGGTCTGCTGGAGCCAATCCCAGCCAACACAGGGCACAAGGCAGGGAACCAATCCTGGGCAGGGTGCCAACCCACCGCAGTTCCACAGTGTTTGATAATTAAAAAAAAAAGATAATCAAAATTGATATACTGTATGTACTTACTAACTTCCTAAGCACTCAAGAATAAAAGTCTCTGGTACTAGTGATTTTTTACAATTCAACCTATTTAGTCTAAGCAGCATTTCTCTCTCTATAATTTCCAAATTACAAAGTACCTCCCTGGTAGCCTTTGTTACTGTTGGGATCTTCTTCATATATGTAACTTTCATTTGCTATTTCTCTGTCAATATATTTTAGTTCTCCTTATTGTTTCTAAAGCACAACACCTCACCTTGACTGTTCTTTTACTACTAAAATACTGAGAGAATTTCTTTTGGTCATCTTTTGTCTTTTCTACAATATTTCACTTTAACTGCCTTCTAGTTTTCCTAATAATCTCTTTAATCATCGCTCATATGTTATCATGCATCTTCCAGTTACCTCTAGAGTTATTTGTTTTGTATGTCTTACACCACTGGTTTTCCTTTGGAACTTCTTTTTTATCTTTATTTTATCCATTCTTTTAAACCTGCTCTAGTTCTTTTCAAATGATTCCACACTTAGAAGCTTATCTGGGTTTCTTAAATTTTGTCTTACTAAAGTTAAACTTAGGTGTTGTACTGGTGGAGTGGTGTCTCTGAGGCTAGGGATCTGCACTGGCAATCAGAAGGTTGCCGGTTCAAATTCAGTAAATGCCAAAAGGGACTCTGCTCTGTTGGGCCCTTGAGCAAGGCCCTTAACCTGCAATTGCTGAGCGCTTTGAGTAGTGAGAAAAGCACTATATAAATGCAAAGAATTATTACCGTGTTAGCCGTTATGGATGTAATGAAAAGTCAAGTAAAATGACACATTTGATTGGCTAACTAAAAAGTTCATAATATGCAGGCTTTCAAGGCAACTCAGGCCCGTTCTTCAGGCAAGATTGCAATTAGTACTCAAGAGTCATTATTTGCTAAAATATATTTTTTATTTGTACAAAAAGTAGCAATTAGCAAACGGCAAAGCAGACATAGATAGAAATGATAATGATTATTAAAGGGGGTTATTCTCCACCTGTGTGCTTATTTCTTTGCAATTTGTTAAACAACAAAAACATTTCAAATAAAATATTAGGTCAAAGTCCCAGCAAGCAAGATAATGAAAGCCTAATCAATTCTGTTATGTGTCTAAAACACAGAAATGCTTGGTTGGTTGGAGGCCATAACAGAAGGACAGGGGGAGATTACATTCTGAGACCAGGTGTTCCCCCAGTACACTGGGTGGCAACATCTCTTTGGTATGGCTCCCATTTGGACACCGACAGGGTCACATGAGAATTGGAGTCCTGGTGGACATTCCTGTCAGGGTCCTTGGATGTTACTATAAGTAGCTGCTGGGGTACAGGCTCCTCTATTCCAAAGGGTTCTGCCTGACCTGGAGGGGCTAAGGGAAAAAATACACCAGAGTTCAGCTTAAAAGGAGCTCCTCTGACAAAACTTCAACTGGGGAGTCAGACTCTGGAGTGGAGACAGACAAAGCACATCTGGTGAGGAATAAAATGAAGATTGGAAAAAAGGAAAGGAAGGATTGTGCTGTACTGTACTAAATTATTTACAATAATTCTAACAAAGCCCTGTTTGAAACCTGGACTGTGTATTGGCTTCTGGAGTTTGGGTTTTTGGTACACCCCCTTTATATATATATATTGTGGAAGATCAGACTCGACCTAGCCAGACACACTGACTCAGAAGTCCTAAAAATATATACATTTATTATTTCGTTCTTTTCAGCACACAGCACAATGCACAAATCACCAATCCAATAACTCAGTCCTTTTCCTTTCCTTTTTCACTGCCGCCTCCACTCCTCTCTCCCTGAATGGAAGCACTTCTGGTTGTGGCAGAAGTGCTGCAGACCAAGGCTCCGGTGCTGTCCTGGTGACCCCTGTCAGTGGCCACAGGCCCCAGCAGGGTTGAGCTTCTAAGCTCCAAGCCCATGGCCCCGATACAAACCAGGGGGGCTGCCTTCTCATGTCCTAAGGGAGGTACTGCTGTTGACATGTTGTCTCCCCCGGGCCTCCTCTCAGAAGGGCAAGGACCCCGGCCTTCTCTCCCTATATATATATATATATATATATATATATATATATATATATATATAATCTATATATAGAAAATCCTAAGCCTAAAAGTGCAATAAGTTTATGTCACACTTTTTGTCACACTTTAAATTGGGCTTATTTTAAAACCAACATATACTGTATATGTTTGGTATCATTCTTTTCAAAATTTATCAAACTTTAATGTGATGTTGTTATATTTTCAGATTCATATTCTGTTTTTAAATTATAAACTAAAATATCAAGAAAATCGTGGGGCGGCCTACTAGGCCACAACTGGGGGTTGGGTGCCAAAGGCGCCAGGGGTCTTGTACCATATCTTTAAATACAAATGCTTTCTCTAACAGAGCGGCTCAGCTGCGGGATAAATGGGGGCCCAGTGCCTGCCACTGGGATTGGCAAGTGAGCCTCCTAGTATATATATAAAACGTGTTTAGAGGACAACCAAAGGGCCCGAATAAATGCAGTTTCACGCCTGACCAAGGAGTCGCGAAGTGCACTAATTCTCTCCCTTAATTCCTTGTAGACCATTCTCGGGAAATCCCACCCTGTTTGGGGTAGCCAATGACGTCACTTCTGGTTCCGGTCCTGATGACATCACTTCCCCCATGAGGGTTTCCCACCATCTTAAAGAAGATACTCAGTTCTGTTTTGGACTCAGTTGTGTGAACATGTCTGTTCGTAATAAGCATTTTTGCAGCCAGGAAATATTATACCTATTAAACCTTTGCAATGTCTTTGTGTCGTTCTTGTGATATATATATATATATATATATATATATATATATATATATATATATATATATTATTGTGAACAAATAAGCTGTTACGATTAAAGCTGAAATTGACTGGAATGAAATACTGCAATGTTGTTACTTGCTAGAAAAGCTCAGGGCAGGGGCCCCCCTCCATTTCATGCTTCTCACAGTGAAGCTGGCAATAATCACGGGGTCTTTAAGTCAGTAAACAGCAGCTTACCCAGTTCAGCTAAAGTGAACTCCCCTGCCCAAATCAGTAAAAAAGCTCCTGACGTCTATGCTAACTGTGAGGAAATAATGGCTTGCAAGAGTCCCTGAAAGAAAGCTGACATTTTGGGATGTTGGGGTAAACCAAAATTTCAACACAGAAAAGGATAAAACAATCTATGCTAGCTTCACAGAGATAAGGACTTGTTGGACCAAAAATTCAAGTCTCAAGTGCTATGAAGCATAAGCGTTAACTACTCTATGATATTCTACCTGAAAATTAACTGTAACGTCTTTAGTTCAGAGGCTTCTGAATAAATCAAACTGGTAAAAAGGGAAATAGACTATGGAAAAAGCTCCCTTCTGTAAATCTGGACTTAGTACTTGACATTTGACTACACTAGGAGTTGAAGCACTTTAGTATAGGTTCTGTGAAGTCAAGTCTGTCTTGCCGACTCTGAAACTACTGAATAAGATTGATAGTCCCCTTTCTGGGGTTTAATATTAATGATAGACATTCCTTTAAACAATTTAGATCCTCCTGAGACTGTATTGCCTGCTTCTCTAATGGAATGGGAACAGTGCTATATAGAAGGAAATTAATGTGTCTATCAGCCTGTGTTCATTTCAGGGTTCTACCTTAAAGAAACATTATCTCTATAAAAAGGTCTATATTTGGGCTTGAATAATGTTTCTTATTGTAGCTTTCTTTTCACTTAGTGCTTACTGTACTTACTGTATTACTAGCTAATAGCCACAAGATAACTGCACTGTGGACTTACAAGTAAACTTGTGTTTTCATAGAATGGTACTCAAATCATTTAATTATTCGTGGAAAAACAAATAATCTTGTCTATGACATCAGAGTTAACAAGAGATATTTAATTAGATGTATTAAACAGCTCATAGAGAAGCACTGAGAAGACTTGAAATATGGTGTTTATTGATTTGGAAAAGGCTTGTAATAGAGTGCCAAATTAAGAGCTCTGGAGGGGCATGACAGAGAAATGAGTACCAGAGAAGTATGGGACGATTGACCAGGGTATGTATGAGGGAGTTAGGACTGCCTTGTGCACTATGCTACCTGGGATAGGCTTCGCCTGAAGCAACCCTATTCTGGATTAAGCAGTTTAGAAAATGGCATGACATCACATCACAGACATCACAGTCATTTCATATATCAAGACATAACTTTCATTACAGACACTGTCAAAGTGCACTTGACCCAAAATGCGCTGCACAATATCCTTAGAGGCACTATATTTTCAACGAGAGGTCTGCAACACTTTAACAATGCCTGAGATGGGCTACCTCAACTTCAATACCTTAAGCCACTCCACTCACAAACTACACTCTTGCCAGGATGCCAACATTCTTCAGCTCCTTAAATGTTACTCCTGCAAGGGCTACACTTCAGTCTACTTTACCAAAGCCCTAGATCTGCTCCAAGAACTGCACTCCTGCTGGGATTACAGATGTGTTACTCCACTCCCAGATGGCTGCCTTTGAAAGAGCTGCACAAATATTTTCAAGAAAAGCAAAGAGAACCTACTTCCAGATTGCTTATATCCTTCAGCTCCTGAAACACCACCTCTGAAAGAAATGAACAAACAATAAGTCACTCGATGAAGCACAGCTCGAACCAGAAGGCATAAGAATCACTTAAACAACATTTGAATCACCTGGATGAGCACAACACAGCAGAAAATGTCAGTAAGCAAGGAAATTTCAATGAGATGATACTAAAACTTTATTTCAGTCATTACTTATATTTCTGTGCAGAAAAAGCAGGCATCCTGTACTAGAAGTCAAAAGTAGAAGAGAACATACAACCTGAATTATTTAAATCAATGTCCACATAACCAAAAAGAGATGTCCATGTAGATTAAAGAGTCCAATCTTCTTTATCCAACTAAGATGTTCTTTAAATATATTGTGCAACCTTTCCTCATCTTCTCCATTGGGGCATATTTTGATTTTGTAGGCTGTGTTGTACTTTTGTTCTCAAACAGCAGAATGTTTTGTTGTGTCTTCACAACTGACTATGCCCCCTCTCTCTCGTGTCAACGCTGCATTTCACATCTCTCTTATCAAAATCCATATATCATCTTCTTCTTTCAAACACCATATAGCATCTGTGTCAAGCCAATTGAGATAACTTTTCTTATACTATGGCTTGTTTATTTTTAGTAAGTGACATCAGTCAGAAACAGGATGACTGATAATTTCTTTTGGTCTCATTAGTTGACAGTGAAGTTATTTTAAGCTAATTAAGAGATACAAGTTAACAAAGTTCCCAAGCTCCTAGTTTACATCTTCTTACAAGCATATACACACTGGTTAGTTTATCTGAACTTAAACATACACATTGTAATTTTTTTTTTTACATTTGCTTTACATTTGCATTTGCATGTTTCTTAGAATGTTTGTCTGCTTGCATAAATATGTCCCAGAATTCAACAATATGCTGAAACACATTGTTATTTCCACCGATTTGTTTAGCTTTTGGTTCAAAAGAAAAACAGATCAGACCGCCCCCTTTCTTCATTTTCTACAGTGTTTTCTACCATATCCCAAAATGCCCTTAACAATAAGACTCAAAAATACTCAACACAGCAGAATGTAAAGAATTATATTCAATGGTCAGGAATCAAAAGTGAACTACAAAATATTGACTCCTAAGAGGCATCCCAAGGCAACCAATTCCAAAATCCACAAAAAACAGTTAAGTCCAAATGAAACAGCAGAACAGCAAACAAAACAGGCAAATCAAAACTTTAAAATCTTCAAGAATTAAACTTGAGTTAGTAGTTAGTCCTTGGGGAATTGGTGAGCACCTGGGGCCTCATGTATAAATGGTGTGTACGCACAGAAATGTTGCGTACGAACGTTTCCACGCTCAAATCGCGATGTATAAAACCTAAACTTGGCATAAAGCCACGCACTTTTCCACGGTACCTCATGCCCTGGCGTATGCAATTTCTCCGCTCGGTTTTGCAGACTGGCGGCACCCAGCGTCAAAGCAATGCTACTGTTCCTGTGTGGTCACCCTTTCTTTCTTAGATCCACATTCCTGACGTGGCTTTATAAATACACTGAAACTAACTGCATATTGTTTATTAGTGTAATGCATCTGATTGTAATTAACCTGCAGCAATATAATGGTCCAGGGAATAGCCATAGTATTCCAAATACCATAACTGCTTTAGCGTTGTTACTCTCAATGCATCTTGTTCTTCTTTCAGTTGCTCCCGTTAAGGGTTGCCACAGCAGATCATCTTTTTCCATATTACTCTCACTGCACCACTCGGAGTGTTTATATCACTGTATCTGAGTGGGGAATCACAGCAGCAGCTGCTCGGAAATAGAATTATCGGTATACAGCATGAAGCAGACACTGCCTCAGCCATGGCAAAACGTTTCAGAGACTTTCCTGTATGAACTTCGCGGTTTAGAAAAAGTTTCATCCCAAGAACTATAAATGCACTAAATCAGTCCATCAATTGCTCCTTGTAGAACTGTTTGGACTTATAAGTGCAATCACCTCACTGTAAACTTGGGATACAGTTATAATATTACACAACCTGCGTCACTTTATAAAGCGCGTATTTACATATTGATGAAATGCAGCAAAATATGTTGATTATATTATACAGATAAAACTTTAACTTCATTTAAATAATCTGTATTGTTAATAATTAAACATGTGAGGACACGGTGCCGCAGCGCTAGCTAGTTCATGGATTGTTCCTGCATTGCGTTGTATTCTTGCTCGTGCTGACGCGACACTGGAAGGATAGACGGAGTAAATAATTAAACATGTACTACGAAGATATTTCAATGTTCCTTAAAAGTTTTGAAGAATCAGCGTTCTAAGCTTACAGATGGTTTCGCGTCTATTACAGAGCTGATTGTGTGGCGATTGGGTATTTGGAGAAAGAAAAGTAAGGACAGGAATTGGAGGTTAGTACGTTTGAAAGAGACAGTACTGCTGCAATAAATTATTTCATTGAAGGTCGCGCATGGCACAGCAAGTCTCTTGTGTGAGACATGAACAATCACTGCGCCACCGTGTTCCCATGTTTAATAACATGTTTTCATTCCTATCATCATGAAAAAGATATCACGTACACATCTCAGTATTTTAATTATTCAGAGAGCTGTAATATCACGAATGTAATGGATTATGTGTCCTGTCGGAGAAAAAGAAAGCCCGTTTAAGAAGCAGGTAGTGATTCACACACATAGAAGATCAAATACAGAACAAAGCATTTAATGTGCTACTTTAGTTACAATGGGATTTGTGAAACTAGTAAATTAAACGATTTTAAGATGAAGTTTATGATGTTCTACTTTAATGGCAAAATAAACTACGTGATTAAAGTGGAAATTTCGAGATTAAAGTTGACATTTTGTGCTTTTTTCCCATTGTGTGCCTATTTTTTTTGTCTGTACCCTAATAAGCTTTCATATGACACTCAGATGGTGGGCTACGACTTGCCTTTTCACGGTGACTTTGATATGTGATTTCTTTTTTATTTCGGGCACTGTACGACTTTGTGAACTTAAGCTTTCGAGTTTCTCCGACACTCTGTCACTCGATCAACTTCCTTTTGTTGTTTATATCACTATTTAAACCAACAAATAGTACGTTGTTCCTTTGCCTGCACTTGGTATTCGCTGCAATTCTTATATTTTCCCCCGTGCTTTTCCCATTGTCTTTTCACAGAAGGTTATTTATATTGATTTGCATATTCAAAGAAGCGTAATTCTGGGAGGAGTTGGGGCGGGACAGAAGGCGCGTGCACGTGCGTTACTTTTCACACTGATCGGGATTTATGTAGTGGAAGAACGTGAAAGTTTGCGTACGTACAGATTCCTGCTCTGGATTTTTCTGTGTGTACGCACATTCCTGCTTTTGTGCTTACGCCATGTTATAGTGTGAGTTCTACGCACGCCGTTATACATGAGGCCCCTGGTGATTAGGGCTTTACCCATGGGCCCTGGCCAAACACAGCCTGAATGACCAGCATGGGACTATCCTCCAGTGGTGGGACTATCCTCCAGTGGACCCACCACCTACAGGAGGAGTGAAAAGGGTCTGGTGCATTGTGGTTTGGGCGGCAGTCAAAGGAAAGTAACTAGGGGAACTGATACCTGCAGTAACTGATTCTAAGAACTTGCAGTAAAACAAAATAAAGCACTTAAATAAATAATATGGCAAAAGACAAATGCAAAAGCCATTCAGAATGATAGATGGGATCACGCCCATAAGCAGTTACTCCACCACTCCTTGTTAACATATCTACAGCAATTGTTGCTTTTACATAGTTTATACATTCACTTCTGCACATATTTATTATCCTTCTAAAAGTGTGTGTCACACTGAATTCATTATGTTGTGTATAAATTCTCGTAAATTTATTTCATTTACTTGTAAATTAATGTGCTTAAATTTCTGTGAGAGCTACCAACAGCTAGAATCAAATTTCTTGTATGTGTGAGCATAGTTGGCCAATAAGCTTGATTCTGAAAAATAACCTGTAGAATCATGGCATAAAGAACCTGTAAATGAGATTTACTTCCAACTTATTAGCAAAAACAATGACTGAGAACAAGATGTTCTCACTGAGTTTAATACCAGCATGCTGTATGAACAGACTAATTCTTTTTTTTATACAAAAACAAGTGAAGTAATTTGTTTTCTTAACAAAATAATAGTTAACACTTCAGTTTAAGTACTGCAGAAATGCATCTATTTACTGTTATGTAACAAGACCTTAACAATCATTTCTTTAGGTTTTCATAACGCTTATAAAATATCAGTAAAGTGTTTATTCATCTCTGCAATGTGACCTACTAACAAAACTTCACTTTGGAGTTATCTAAGGTGGCTTAACTTACACAAATTTCTCTTGATATTACATATTTAGTGTAAGACATGTGAGTCCTTCATATTAACAAGTAATTTTATCATCATGTCAATATGCGCAACTGCTCATAAAAGAATACTTTATCTACTGTGGTTTTGTATGTGTTATGAAGACCAAAAGCAGTCCTTGTTAAGGTATGATACATAACAGTAAATGAGTAATAAATGCATTTTTGCAGTACCTAAACCAAAGTGTTACCAAAATACTCCACCCAAAAATGATATTATTTAAATTACTTATCCCATGTGATTTGTAGTGATGGCTGAGAAAAAAATTGTATTCTCATTTTTTCATGGAGTACTGAGATGACAATGTTTCTAATAGAATGGGAGCCTATAGTTACCAGTGCTGGACAGCAGCAAACATATTAAAATATCCACGAAAACATCTCATATTACTCAGTTCCCATAATCCACATGTCATGTCATCGAGTCATACACTCACAACATGCAAAACTGAATCATTCTATCCATCATTCTTTTCATTCTTTGACAAAGCTACATAAATATAAAGTATATCTGGCAGACCCTAATTGTATTCCAGAATTTCCTGGAATTTCAAATGCCAAAGCTGCAGCTTCTTTGACCTTGAAGTGGATTCACCAAGTTTGGCAAAGGATGACTACACATTATCATCAGTTTCATTATGTTTGGAATCATTTTCCAGTTACCTTGCTTGTGATTGGCCGACTTGATTAATTTGCAAATATTTAAATATATACTACATAAGTTTTGGTTGCAGTCAATTTACTTCTGTAACTCAGCTGGCATTTGTTGTTTTTATTGTCACTATACAATAATAATAATATTAATAATATACATTATTATTATTATTATATTTGTATAAGGTATAGGAAGAGGCTTTTGAGGAAGGAGTGTAAAAAAGTAGACATTATTCACAATGTACAAGATCAATACATATGAAAAACAGAAATCATAGCAGGATAATGTTATCATAAATCATGTGTCATTTTTGATATAAAATGCACTGCATCTATTGGTTTAAAATCTATTTGGTGTAAAATTCTAAATCCAGTTTTGTATTCATTTATTCATAATACTATTTAAAGTTACATAAAGGTAGAGGAGTCTTCAAGGAGATTCTGTGATAAAACATAAAGTATATAACAAGAAGCTCCCTGAAGAAGGGGTGCATCAGAGCCTACAGGGCAGAATGAAGGAAAACGAAAGACAGTAGAAAAGAAAGATGAAGATTAAAGAGAGGAGGGAACTCTGTGAAATATAAAAAATAACATAATATAACATTATCATGCCCAATTAATCAAAGCCAAGATTATGGGGATTGAAGCCCAGTAGCACCACACTCTCAAAAATAATGGTTACTTAATGGCATTTACTGGGTTGTGTGGCTCCTCATAGAACCACTGCTTAACAAAAAATATTTATATCTGGGAAGCGTTCTTTGCGCATATGAAGTTTGTTCCTACTATGTGGACAAAACAGAAATATTTGATGTATAGTTGGTAACCTTGTAGGATACAAGAAGATTCAGAAACTCTGAACTTAGCCTGTGTTATTTTATGCAGTAGGAGTCCCTGTAAAATCAGGGACCCATTGGTATTTCACAAATCTGTTATCATCTATTCATTATGTTACCTGTTACAGATCTAAATAAATTAAATGTTCTTTCTGGAATCTTTATGTTGATAATTCTTTTGGGAACCAGAAATGCTTCCCCTATGCCATCACTCTGAAGAACCACTTTGGCATCTTTAGTGTAGGTGAATGGCAGGACAAGCCCTGAATAGGACTGCAGTCCTTTTAGACACCTACAGTCACACTCACAATTTTGAATTGGACACTGACCTACTGAGCATGTGCTTGAAGATATGGTAGAAAACCAGAGAAGACAGAGGACAACCTATGTAAATATGGGGAGTAGGTGCAAATTCCATACAGAAAATAGTATTCAGTTTAAAAAAGACACTGAACTGCTTTTGCATTTACCCTTTATATTGTTTAGGGACACTGTGAAACAATGCAGCATTGTGAAGCTTCTGAAGCTTGCATTTGTGTCTTTTGTGTGTATTTTTTCTTTCTCTGAGTTTTCCAGTTTCATCCAGATGCATATACGGACAACAGAAGACTTTATATGAAAGACTTTGTGAACCTGCAGTGTGAAAAGAGAATTAAAAATACTTTTATGGATGAGAAGTGAAGTTTTTTGAAGAAATGGTAGATTTTCATATTGGCTTTTTTTGGCTGTTATTTTCATCATTTTGTTAAATACTGTTGATTTCATGTTTTACATTCCCAGTTTAAAAAATAATTTAGAAGGTCAACTTATTGGAAGTAAATGCTCTATATTAAACAATTTGCAGAGGTGGGTAGTAACGAGTTACATTTACTCCGTTACATTTACTTGAGTAACTTTTTAAAAGAATTGTACTTCTAAAAGTAGTTTTACTGCACCATACTTTTTACTTTTACTTGAGTACATTTGTGAAGAAGAAACACTACTCTTACTCCGCTACACTGGGCAACACTCAGATCGTTACTTTTTTTCCATTATATACACTATATTCCAAAAATGTGCGGTGCCGGCTGCCACGTATTCTTTAGCTCAGGGGTGGGCAGATTCAGTCCTGGAGGGCCGCAGTGGCTACAGGTTTTTGCTCCAACCCAATTGCTTAATAAGAAGCACTTATTGCTCAAGTAACACTTCTGCTTCACTTTAGTTGTCTCGCTCGTTAAGATGTTGAACCCTTATTACTTATTTTAGTCTTAAACAGCTGTAGTCTTGGTTTTTAATTGCTCCTTATTAGCAATAAGATGCAAATGACAAAAGAAACCAGCATTTCACCATTTAGCTTGTTTCCATTTACACCTGTGTGTATTTATCATGCACTATTAGGTTTAAATTAAATACTTGGAAGGAAAGTGAAGAGAATAAAGTGAAGAACTGAGAATTACTCATTTATTTTAGACTTCAAATCATTTGGATGATATCCTTAGAAATGAAACAAAATCTAGGATATGAGAATGACTTGACATGGCCGAATTAAAGCACTAGCAAGCCATGAAATTAAATGATTGACAAGGATTGTTTTTTAATTAAGCAACTGGGTTGGAACAAAAACCTGGAGCCACTGCGTCCCTCCAGGACTGAATCTGCTCAGGGGGAGCTGTTCTGCGCTTTTCGCCGCTCTGCCTGCCTGCCTGCAGCGTCTGCCTTCATGGACGTGCTGGGGCGTTTTTCTTTTTTTTTTTTTCTTAAGTAAATCGTTAAGTTTAAAATGTCGATCACGGTTATTTCTGTTGATTAATTCATGCTTTCACTGATTATAGCTAATACTGTTATCAAGTGGTCGCTATTTTAGCCTGTTGTATACAATCTATCTAGCGTCTTTCACATCTATCTCCACTCTCACTGCCCGCTTGCCTGCGTGCAGCGTATGTCGATTGATATATGATTTAATGTATTTCTTTTTGACATAATTCTCCGTGTTGTAAAATACATATACATTATACTGTATATAAAACGAAACCACTATATAGCTAATACTGTTATGTATCTGTCTAGTACCTTCTCTGTCTGCCTATTCTATAAGTGCCTTCCCTATCTATCCATTTATCTAGTGCCTTTCACATGTGAATGTACTCTCACTGCCTGCTTGCCTTTCTGCAGCACCTGTCATAGAGCTATCTATCTATCTATCTATCTATCTATCTATCTATCTATCTATCTATCTATCTATCTATCTATCCCTTTAGCTGTTTTTTTTCTCCTGACAGTTTTATATCTTCTATTATACAGTGCCTTCCCAGTTTATCTATCTAGTAACTTCTCTGTCTGTGCATTATTCAGTGATCTGTCTGACAGTGTATGTCTTACAGAACTTAAAAATAAGAACAGTTATAATTTCTTTAAAAAGAGCATCCCACATCTATTATACAGTGACTTGAATAATATATGTTGAATAGATAGATAATAAACAGACTGAATAATTTTTCATTTATTTTACTAACATAAATCTCAGATACACACACACACATATACTGTATATATATATATATATATATATATATATATATATATATATATATATATATATATATATATATATATATATATATATATATAATAAAACTAATATATTGCTAATGCTGAGATCTATCTGTCTAGTGTGTTCTCTGTCTGTTTTCTTATATAGTGCCTTCGCTGTCTGCCTATTATACAGTGAATTCCCTGTCTGCCTATGTAGTAATAATAGTATTATTACTTTTTGTTTTCCCTTTCTGCCTAGTATATAGTGCCTTTCCTATCTATCTGTCTTATATAATGCCTTTCATGTCTGTCTATTTATCTACCTATCTAGTGGCTTCTCTGTCTGTATATTATTTACTGTATACCATGTTTTTTCTGACAGTTTTGTATCTGTTATACAGTGCCTTCCATATCTATCTGTCTGTCTAGTGCTTTTCACATCTACATGTACTCTCATTATCTGCTTGCCTTCCTAAAGTATCTGTTGATTAATAAAAAGGCTTTCATTTAGTAGTGCTTTCTCTCTCTGTCTTTTATACAGTGAACTCTCTGTCCATCTATATAGTAATAACAGTAATTTTATTATTATATAGCAGCTTCCCTGTCTGCGTATCATATAGTGCCTTTCCTTCCTATCTATCTATATATCTATCCCCTTAGCTATTTTTTTACATATCTATTATACAATGCCTTCCCTATTTATTTATATATCTAGTGACTGTCTGTCTGCCTGTCTCTCTATTACGCTGTGCTCTGTCTGTCTGTGTCTTGTGGATCTTAAAAATAACCGTTATAAGGACACTTGTTCATGTTAATTGCAGTCTCAATTGTTAAAAATATTTTAAAAGGAGCATCCCACATGAAAATATAACGATCTCATTAACTGACAGTGCATACCAATTTATAAATTTTATGTTCGTTTGAAGTTAAAAAGAAAAAAAAAATAACGCTTTCTCCCCAGTGGGAAATCGAACTCTGTCTCTGAGGCACGGCAGGCCTACTGCGCTGTGATTGGCTGAGCAGTCTGTGTCAACTATCCGCGACTGGCTAGTCAAGGTAAAGTGAGACTTCTTGTACGTGCACAAGCTGCCTTGTTCTAATGTTATTTTCTATCAGCTGTGCTATTTGGAGAGCAAGTGAATATGCAGTATTATACTGTCAGTGTACAGTCAGCATATCTTGTTACTGTAAGTAGTTTGCACTGTTCAAACATACATGTTACCTACTGTAGGTATTGGCTTCAAAAGCTTTGTTGTGAAAAACTGAGATTTGGAACTTTGTGTTATTTGTGCATCTTTATTTTGTAAAGATGTTATTTATTTTTACTCATTTTTTATTTTATTATTTGCACATTATATTTTTGTCTGTATTATTACAACATTTCTAAAAAATACATCATTTATTATGTTCAAACAGTTACTCAGTACTTGAGTAGTCTTTTCACCAAAAACTTTTTTACCCTTACTTGAGTAATTTTTTGGATGACTACTTTCTACTTCTACTTGAGTAATATTATTTTGAAGTAATGCTACTCTTACATCCATCCATCCATCCTCTTCCGCTTATCCGAGGTTGGGTCGCGGGGGCAGCAGCTTGAGCAGAGATGCCCAGACTTCCCTCTCCCCGGCCACTTCTTCTAGCTCTTCCGGGAGAATCCCGAGGCGTTCCCAGGCCAGCCAGGAGACATAGTCCCTCCAGCGTGTCCTGGGTCTTCCCCGGGGCCTCCTCCCGGTTGGACGTGCCCGGAACACTTCACCAGGGAGGCGTCCAGGAGGCATCCTGATCAGATGCCCAAGCCACTTCATCTGACTCCTCTCGATGCGGAGGAGCAGCGGCTCTACTCTGAGCCCCTCCCAGATGACTGAGCTTCTCACCATATCTTTAAGGGAGAGCCCAGACACCCTGTGGAGGAAACTCATTTCGGCCGCTTGTATTCGCGATCTCGTTCTTTTGGTCACTACCCATAGCTCATGACCATAGGTGAGGGTAGGAACATAGATCGACTGGTAAATTGAGAGCTTTGCCTTATGGCTCAGCTCCTTTTTCACCACGACAGACCGATGCAGAGCCCGCATCACTGCAGATGCCGCACCGATCCGCCAGTTGATCTCACGCTCCATTCTTCCCTCACTCGTGAACAAGACCCCAAGATACTTGAACTCCTCCACTTGAGGCAGGATCTCGCTCCCAACCCTGAGAGGGCACTCCACCCTTTTCCGGCTGAGGACCATGGTCTCAGATTTGGAGGTGCTGATTCCCATCCCAGCCGCTTCACACTCAGCTGCGAACCGATCCAGAGAGAGCTGAAGATCACGGCCTGATGAAGCAAACAGGACAACATCATCTGCAAAAAGCAGTGACCCAATCCTGAGTGCACCAAACCGGACCCCCTCAGCACCCTGGCTGCGCCTAGAAATTCTGTCCATAAAAGTTATGAACAGAATCGGTGACAATGGGCAGCCCTGGCGGAGTCCAACTCTCACTGGAAACGCAATGCAGACCAAGCTCTGACACCAGTTGTACAGGGACCGAACCACCTTTATCAGGGGGTCCGGTACTCCATACTCCCGGAGCACCCCCTACAGGATTCCCCGAGGAACACAGTCGAACGCCTTTTCCAAGTCCACAAAACACATGTAGACTGGTTGGGCGAACTCCCATGCAGCCTCCAGGACTCTGCTAAGGGTGTAGAGCTGGTCCACTGTTCCGCAACCAGGACGAAAACCATACTGTTCCTCCTGAATCCGAGGTTCGACTATCCGACGGACCCTCCTCTCCAGAACCCACGAATAGACTTTTCCAGGGAGGCTGAGGAGTGTGATCCCTCTGTAGTTGGAACACACCCTCCGGTCCCCCTTCTTAACCCTTTAACCGCCAACTCCCTAAATATTCCCCAAGCCAGGCGAAATCTGAACAATTTTTGTTTTTTTACTTTTTTACATTTTTTTTACATTTTTTACATTTATTCAAGCAGTATTGACCACTAAATGTTGTGCAAGTTGCCAGTGTATACACGAAATCTATAAATGTAACCTGAATTCTCAGCTAAGCAAAACATCTTGATACCAAACCGTGCCCTTTTCAATGGTAGATACTGTCGAAACTGTAAGCGGCCCTTCCACGACAATAAACTTTCATCAACTGCAACTTACGGTCCTGGCATGTAGGGCAACTGAAATGCTTCAAATAAATGGTCAATCAAAGGACGTAGCTTGAACAAGTGGTCGCGGTTTGGATCTTTCTTATCTGGCTCGTTTCTGTTGTCATTCAAATGAAAGAATTTCAGCAGCAAAGAGAATCGGTTACGTGTCATGACAGCTGCAAAAATAGGTGTTGCATACATAGGATCTGTAGACCAGTACATCTCAATATCTGGTTTTCTGATTATTCCCATCAACATCAAAATCCCAATGAATTTTTTCATTTCGTTTTCATCAGTGTCAAACCAAGCACGAACACGGGAATGTGGAGGTAAATTGGGATTTTTCTCAATAAACTGTGCTGCATACAGATTTGTCTGATGAACAAAATGTCTGATCAAATCAGGTGACACAAACAGCTCATAAAACTGCTCAGCAGTGTAATTGTTTACATCAACAATAAAGCCACACGTTCCCTCAAACGAATGCAGAAAAGGTAGTTCACCACGGGCAGCAGCCCAGCTGAGATGCTGGGGATACACCCACTCAGCGCCGTCATCCGATGCGTCTTCATTCACAATATCATGCAGCGCACGTTGCTGCTCATCACTGTCGCTAAAATCTTCTTCAGAACTGCTACAATCATGATCAGAACTGTCCAAAATCGCCTGCAAAGCCTCACTTGAAGTCAGTTTACGTTTCGCCATATTCACAGCTGTTACATGCGAATCACGTCACATGACCGGCCAAAACAACCACAGACTTGTCGAAATACAACGTAGTAATAATACCCACGCCAAACCGTCAGTTATACTACTTGCCAGGCATTCATATAACCACAGGCAAATGTGCCGGATAATTCCGGCAGTATGGCGTTAGCATTAAAACAGCGGTGCCGGATATATCCGGCAGAGGGCGGTGAAGGGGTTAAAGAGGGGGACCACCACCCCATTCTGCCAATCCAGAGGCACTGTCCCTGATGTCCATGCGATGTTGTAGAGACGTGTCAACCAAGACAGCCCTACAACATCCAGAGCCTTTAGGAACTCCGGAGCGTATCTCATCCACCCCCGGGGCCCTGCCACCAAGGAGTTTTTTGACCACCTCGGTGACCTCAGTCCCAGAGATGGGGGAGCCCACCTCCGAGTCCCCAGGCTCTGCTTCCTCATTGGAAGGCATGTTATTGGGATTGAAGAGGTCTTCAAAGTACTCCCCCCACCGACCCACAACGTCCTGAGTCGAGGTCAGCAGCGCACCATCCCCACCATATACAGTTGACACTGCACTGCTTCCCCCTCCTGAGACGCCGGACGGTGGACCAGAATCTCCTCGAAGCCATCCGAAAGTCGTTCTCCATGGCCTCCCCAAACTCCTCCCATGCCCGAGTTTTTGCCTCAGCAACCACCGAAGCTGCATTCCACTTGGCCTGCCGGTACCTATTAGCTGCCTCCAGAGTCCCACAGGACAAAAGGGACCGGTAGGACTCCTTCTTCAGCTTGACGGCATCCCTCACCGCCAGTGTCCACCAACGGGTTCGGGGATTGCCGCCACGACAGGCACCGACCACCTTACGGCCACAGCTCCGGTCAGCCGCCTCAACAATAGAGGCACGGAACATGGCCCATTCGGACTCAATGTCCCCCACCTCCCTCGGGACATGGTCAAAGTTCTGCCGGAGGTGGGAGTTGAAGCTACTTCTGACAGGGGGCTCTGCCAGACGTTCCCAGCAGACCCTCACAACACGTTTGGGCCTACCAGGCCTGACCGACATCCTCCCCCACCATCGAAGCCAACTCACCACCAGGTGGTGATCAGTTGATAGCTCCGCCCCTCTCTTCACCCGAGTGTCCAAGACATGTGGCCGCAAGTCCGACGACACGACCACAAAGTCGATCATCGAACTGAGGCCTAGGGTGTCCTGGTGCCAAGTGCACATATGAACACCCCTATGCTTGAAGATGGTGTTCGTTATGGACAATCCGTGACGAGCACAGAAGTCCAATAACAAAACACCACTCGGGTTCAGATCGGGGGGGGGCCATTCCTCCCAATCACGCACTTCCAGGTTTCACTGTCATTGCCCACGTGAGCACTGAAGTCTCCCAGCAGTACGAGGGAGTCCCCAGATGGTATGCTCTCTAGCACACCCTCCAGGGACTCCAAAAAGGGTGGGTACTCCGAACTGCTGTTCGGCGCATACGCACAAACAACAGTTAGGACTCGTCCCCTCACCCGAAGGCGGAGGGAAGCTACCCTCTCGTCTACTGGGGTAAACCCCAATGTACAGGCTCCAAGGGGGCAATAAGTATACCCACACCCACTCGGCGCCTCTCACCGGGGGTAACTCCAGAGTGGTAGAGAGTCCAGCCCCTCTCAAGGAGATTGGTTCCAGAGTCCAAGCTGTGCGTCGAGGTGAGCCCGACTATATCTAGCCGGAATCTCTCAACCTCACGCACAAGCTCAGGCTCCTTCCCCTTCAGAGAGGTGACATTGCACGTCCCAAGAGCCAGCTTCTGTAGCAGGGGATCAGACCGCCAAGGTTCCCGCCTTCGGCTACCACCCAACTCACACTGCACCCGACCTCCTTGGCCCCTCCCATATGTGGTGAGCCCATGGGAAGGGGGACCCACGTTGTCTCTTCGGGCTGTGCCCGGCCGAGCCCCATGGGTGCAAGCCCGGCCACCAGGCGCTCGCCATCGAGCCCCACCTCCAGGCCTGGCTCCAGAGGGGGGCCCCAGTGACCCGCGTCTGGGCGAGGGAAAACGCCATTCAAGTTTTTTATTCATCATAGGAGGTTTGTATAACCGCTCTTTGTCTCATCCCTCACCTAGGACCAGTTTGCCTTGGGTAGCCCTACCAGGGGCATAAAGCCCCGGACAACAGAGCTCCTAGGATCATTGGGACACGCAAACCCCTCCACCACGGTAAGGTGGCGGTTCGAGGAGGGGATGCTACTCTTACTTGAGTACAATTTTTGGCTACTCTACCCACCTCTGACTATTTGATACTGAAGCTGTTTCAGTCATGCTGTAAGTGGAGTGAAGGCAATATTTTACAATTCATTTGATTTCCTTATTAATTTGGAGTTTGAATTCTGACCCAGCCAATGTGTCTATGCAGTTTGCAAGTTCTTTTGGCATGGGGTTCTCTCCAATTTTTTCCTTTTTGCATCCTGTGGTAGAAATCAACATATTTCTTAAAGAAAGAAACTCATCCATTACTAAGACAAGTTTGATAAATCGTCTTTGAGTCAGAAACCAGACAGGAGGAAATCTGTTCATTGCATCCCTTATTCACTCTTCAGCTATGCCAAAGAGGGAGCATACATTACACTAGTCCATTACAGAATGGTCAAAAAAGTAAGGGTTGGGTCCATTTTAAAAAACTCTTCGATTTAAAAAAAAATTCATAGCAGTGCTAAATTGATGCTTACATAGCATACTCTGATTGGTTAAAATACATAAAATGCTTTAGCATAGGTCACAAATATGCGTAAAATAAACGTTTTTCTCCTTTCTATCCTTATTTTTCAGTATCTGTTCAATTCAGCTCTTATTTTGTTGTGAAAGTTGTATACGTGCCAATGAGCAAGTCTTACTCGGTGCATGAAAGAACAACACATCAGCCAGTTTCTTGAACCATTCTCCTGGAACATTCTGCTTGTTTATCTGACCAATACAGCAGTCTCTTCATGACATTTATAAAATAAATGCTTATATATTACATTGTGCACTGCAAACCAAAATATTTAACTACTGTTACCTCTAAATTATTCTCTTACTTTCCACATCTCAAAGAGGGTTAAATTGACTGGGGACTCTAAATTGGCATTGTGTGTGAACTGTCATAGGCACATGTCACATCTAAGGCTGGTTCCTGCTTTCTTTTCAGTGCCCCAGGTGGATGCTCCAATTGATTGTGACAATGGGATGTCTGAAAATCGAAAGTACATATGAGAAGGATTTAGGAGTCGTAGTGGACTCCACACTTTCAACTGCCAGGTAGTGTTCAGAAGCCATTAAGAAGGCTAACAGGCTGAGTCCAGGGCTACAGGAGATGAATTATGAAGAAAGATTAAAAGGGCTGAGCCGTTTCAGTTCAAGCAAAAGGAGATTAAGAGAAGACATGATTGAAGTGTTTAAAATTATGAAGAGAATTAGTACAGTGGATCAAGACTGTTATTTTAAAATGAGTTCAACAAGAACACAGGGACATAGCTGGCAACTTAAGGGTAAATTTTGAACAAATATAAAGAGGTTTTTCTTTGCACAGGGAACCATAGACACATGGAATATGATACTAACTAGTGTGATTGACAGTAGGATTTTAGGGACTTTCAAAACTAGACTTGATGTTTTTTAGAAGAATTAAGTGGATAGGACTGACAAGCTTTATGGAGCTGAATGTTGTTTTCTCTGCTAGATTGTTCTAATGTCCTACTAATGTCTGTTTTAAGGAGTTTGAAAAATTGATGCATGTATAGTGTTTCTTCTTCTTCTTTCGCCTGTTTCCATTAGGGGTTGCCTACAGAGGATCATTTTCTTCCATATCTTCCTGTCCTCTGCATCTTGCTCTGTTACACCCACCTGCATATCCTCTCTCACCACATCCATAAATCTTCTCTTAGACCTTCTTCTTTTTCTCTTCCCTGGCAGCTCTATCCTTAACATCCTTTTCCCAATATACTCAGCATCTCTCATCTGCACATGTCCAAACCAACGCAATCTCGCCTCTTTGACTTTGTCTTCCAACCTTCCAAACTGAGCTGACCCTCTAATGTACTCATTTCTAATCCTGTCCATCCTCGTCACACCCAATGCAAATCTTAACATCTTTAACTCTGCCACCTCCAGCTCTGTCTCCTGCTTACTGGTCAGTGCCACCGCCTCCAACCCATATAACATACAGTAGCTGGTCTCACTACCATAATGTAGACCTTCCCTTTCACTCCTGCTGATAACTGTCTGTCACAAATTACTCCTGACACTTTTATTTTTCACATCTCTTCCACAATCCCCATTACTCTGTACTGTTGATCCCAAGTATTTAAACTCCCCCACCTTCACCAACTCTACATCCTGCATCCTCACCATTCCACTGACCTCCCGCTCATGTACACAGATGTATTCTGTTTTGTTCCTACTGACCTTCATTCCTCTCCTCTCTAGAGCATATCTCCACCTCTCCAGGGTCTCCTCAACCTGCTCCCTACGTTCGCTACAGATCACAATATCATCAGCAAACATCATAGTCCACGTTGACTCCTGTCTAATCTCGTCTGTCAACCTGTCCATCACCATTGCAAATAAGAAAGGGCTCAGAGCCGATCCCTGATGTAATCCCACCTCCACCTTGAATGCATTTGTCACTCCTACTGCAGACCTCACCACTGTCACACTTCCCTCATACATATCCTGTACAACTTTTACATATTTCTCTGGCATGTATAGTATTTGTTAAAATGCAATAATCTGGAATAAATAATAATGTATGCCTCAAAATGCAATTATTTATCAGTTTATTGTGAAATTTTATTCTGAGGAGAGAAAATAACTAAAAAGCTGCTTGAGCTGAATTCAGTATTTTACATATGCAATGTATCCATCAGTTTTTAAACTATGGAAGCCAATTTCTGCTCAATGGAAAATGTGAAATCTATAATAATGAAATGTGTTATTATTATGAGATAGTAAGTTATAAGTAACAAGCTGGTTAAGTTTTTAGATGATACCAAGATAGGTGGATTAGCAGATAATTTGAAATCCATTATATCATTACAGAAGGACTTGGATAGCATACAGGCTTGGGCAGATTTGTGGCAGATGAAATTTAATGTCAGTAAATGTAAAGTATTGCACATTGGAAGTAAAAATGTTAGGTTTGAATACACAATGGGCGGTCGGAAAATCGAGAGTACACCTTATGAGAAGGATTTAGGAGTCATAGTGGACTCTAAGCTATTGACTTCCCAACAGTGTCCAGAAGCCATTAAGAAGGCTAACAGAATATTAGGATATATAGCACAATGTGTGGAGTACAAGTCCAAGGAGGTTATGCTCAACCTTTATAATGCACTGGTGAGGCCTCATCTTGAGTAATGTGTGCAGTTTTGGTCTCCAGGCTACAAAAAGGACATAGCAGCGCTAGAAAAGGTCCAGAGAAGAGCGACTAGGCTGATTCCAGGGTTACAGGGGTTGAATTATGAGGAAAGATTAAAAGAGCTGAGCCTTTACAGTTTAAGCAAAAGAAGAAGTGTTTAAAATTATGAAGGGAATCAGTACAGTGGATCGAGAGTGTTATTTTAAAATGAGTTCATCAAGAACACGGGGACACAGTTGGAAACTTGTTAAGGGTAAATTTCGCACAAACATTAGGAATTTTTTCTTTACACAAAGAACGATAGAAACTTGGAATAAGCTACCAAGTAGTGTGGTAGACAGTAAGACGTTAGGGTCTTTCAAAACTCGACTTGATGTTTTCTTGGAAGAAATAAGTGGATAGTACTGGCGAGCTTTGTTGGGCTGAATGGCCTGTTCTCGTCTAGAGTGTTCTAATATTATAATAATGAAGTGTTTTTATTTTTTTTTGTTGGAAATGGGTTTCCAAGATTATCAGAATTTGCACTGTTTAATTTTTAACATCTCTAGTGAAAAGGGGTGCGGTCAAGGAAGAAGTCTGAAAAGCAATGGCAGCCAGTACTGCATTTGTATTTTTCCTGTCCCTGGTAAGTTATCGTTCTTTTAAAATATTCAGCACACTGTAATAGACAGTAATAGATTCCACAGGGAGCAATTCAGAGACTCTAGTAGGGCAACAATTTGAATGTTCTAACTGAGAAAAGAGTTAGTTGTCCCCTTTACATCAATAAGCAATTTGAAAGGAAGGATAACCTCTTCTATAGTCCAATTCTGAGTGCCACTGGATTTTAATTTCGCTCTTTCTTTTTTTTTATCCTTAGTTCGTCATCACATACGGCAGGGATCAACTAGTCTCATCCTGCAAATATCACTTTTTTGCTAATTCAGCATCAGTCATTTAGTTATTATTCACTCAGTTTCCAAGTTTAAACTGAGATTGTCCAAATTTGACTGGTGAAGGGCTGTTCCTGTCTTGTGGGTAGGATGGCCTCCAGCAGCAGTGACCTTAAACTGAATTATGAAAATTCAAAAGTGATCGGATTGATGGTTATTATTTATTCTTTATTTAGATGATGCCTGTACCCAAAAAACGGACTTACAAAAATAGTTTTTCAAACAATATATGATAGTTCTCCAAAGTAAATGATATTGTTCTAATTAATTTTGGACTCAGTATATGGTGTTCATTTTTAGAAATAAAAGAGCAAGTCTCTCTATGACCATCAAATTATAATTATTATTATGTCTGTTTGTATTTTTACTGAAATAATAATTGTGTGCTCTCCCCGTATCTGTGGGTGTCCTCTAGGAAATCTAGCATCCTGTTACAGTCCAAAGACATGCAGGTTAGATGGACTGATGATGTTAAATTGGCCTGTGTGTGTGAGAGAACCTTTCAATGGGGCTGACACCCTGTCTAGGTATTATTCCTGCCTTGCTCCTTATTCTTTCTGGCAGTGAATAAGCCAGCAATTTCAAAGTCGGTGGGCCTAGAAACAAGTGAGTGGGTGGGTGGGGTTCCACTGCCCTGGCCCCGGCCCTGAAGTTTTCAAGCACCTCGGTTCGTTGACGATCAATCCAAAGTAATTCCTTGAAGTTAAAAGTGGTTTGGTTTACTGCCAGTCAATTTAAAGTCCAGGGCACCTCTTGAAGTTGAGCAGCTAAAATGATTGAAAATTAACATAAATCATTAAAATGTTGGGTTCAAACTGGGGGGATCTGGCTTCTGAATGGGGGAGCCTGGGCCCCCTCAGCTCCCAGTAGCATCACCTTTGCTTGTTTGGATAGGCTTCATGTTCCAAGTAACCCTGATTAGGATATGTGAATTTGAAAATGGATGGGTGGATGGATGGATAGTATTGTTTGTTATTTCTGAAGTTTTGCTAAAGTTTATAAAGATTTTTTTGGATTACTTGTTCTTTTTATTCCCATCAGAGCCCGAGTCTGCGTGTTTTTTTTTTTTTTAACTTATTAGCTAACTTTATATAAGAACTGTTTGAAATTTAGCCTGTTAGGCTAAAAAAATATTTTAGATTTAGTTAACAGAATGTGCTCAGATTGTCACCTAAGCAAACTGTGTACTAAGAATAAATGACAACATTGGTGTATTTTAAAAGAAACAGAGCAGCATTCAAATACGGTCCGATCAAAAGTGAGCCATGCATTTTTGTCTTGATGCATAGGCCCCCTTAACTTGATAATGAGAAATAAAAATGAAACATATTCTGCAATGTTACAACTGCTCATCTGTTGTGTTAGTGAGGGTAAAATTGTTTGCTAAATAATTTAAACTCAACAAATAAATTGTGTAATTAATTATTATCCAATCCTGGTCCAGTAGGTTCAGCTAATACGTGGAATCAATTAAATTCTTACTTAACTAACCTATTTTCTAACTTTTTTTTTTGGTTATATCTAATTACTTTGTCCCTTGTTAGGGTATTATTTGTTCAAATTACAAATAAACATCTTCAGGTGAATTAGCACATACTAATCCACCTCACCTTCCATATCCGAGAAGTTATTTATTCACAGATTTCTAATTAGATGAAAGATGCATCTTTCGGACTGAATGTAATCATATGTGAAATGCACATATTCTCTAAATGTGTCAAACGTGCTGCTTATGACACAGGTTACCCTGGAATCCCGTAGACTTGGTGCTCTCCGGGACCCAGACAGTTTGATACCCAGCACCGGTGAAGTCACTGGGGCGATGGAGACGAAGTTCAGTATTCGGTTCGAGGTCGCTAGACATCGTGTACCGCAGCCTGTCGATTCACCTGCCACTCGTTTTTTTTTTTTAATCCACGTCCTGCTATTCAGGACCATCACGTTTTATTAACCACACACTCCTCAGTCCGGTTGCGAGCCGCGCGGTCCACTCTGATGACTGCGCCTTCCGCTTCGCAGACAGTCTTTAAACTCGACCCTTCCCCTTGGAGACGAAGCCCCACCCAACCACATACGGGACCGGCAGCTTCCAGTGAGATACTATGAGACTAGACCGCAATTTCCAAAGGGATTCACTTCTTCGTGGGGTTCTGAAAACCTGTTGTGTTATGTAGTCTTTGCGTTGCGGCGTAGATCATTTGCTACATACTGTGCAGGACACAGAGGCCAGTTATGGATGTTGAACTTGACAGTCTGTCTTCGGAAAGCACCCCTCTGTCCGGCCACCTAGACGCCGAGACCAACGATGTTACCTTTGAAAGCCGGAGCGCGCACTGCCAGATGTTTGGTAAGTTTTTTTTAACTGCTTAAAACTTTTAAGCTTACCATCTTATGTTAGTGTGAGGCAAAACTGGAGCTGGCGCCTTTTATTATATACATCTAGTACTGACATTTAGTATTAATGAGTAACGCATTTTTATAGTGCCTTCGAGCAGGGCAACGAACACAAATCCTGCATAGATTCTAGCATTCTTTACATACTTTTCACGATGAACACGGGACTTAAAATATCTGGCATAGACATCGATCCATTTTATCAAGTTCGCGGGGAGCCGTAGCCTATCTGAGTGACATCGGGTGCAGGTCTGGTGTAGCGCCTCACGTTTTGTCATAGCCGGTCAGTTTAGAGTCGCCAAAGAAAGTAGCACAAGTTACAGAGTTCGGTGAAGCTCAGGGTGAAGAGGTGCTTTATTTAGTCACACTAGCGTATTCTTAGGGTTTGACATCTGATTTCCAGAGCTTCCTTTGTCCATTCAATTTGCCAAACACATATTTAATGCATTTTTTTCCAGACAATTGTTTATTAAGCTTTTATTTCCTGGGAGCAGTATTGACAATTAATTTAGTGATTCATTGGCAAAACTTGGAATGCTGGAACATAATTCAATTAATCTGATAAACATAATGCAATTAGACTGATGAACATAATTCAATTAGATTGATGCTTTACATATGTATATAGTATATACAGTTTTCATACAATATGCTGTATCTATATTTATGTATATGTACTGTATATATAGATATAAATAATGTGTGTGCCATTTTGATGCTCAAAAATTAACTAGTGAACAAAACTTATATTTGTATGAAATATGCTATTTGGTGTCATTTTTACAGTATTGAGTTTATGTTCTTGTTGCATGTAATTTTAAGTTTTATTTAATTTGTATTTAATTGAAGTATGTAAACGGCCCCAGTACCAGTGTGACTATGTTAATGAGTTGGATGTACAGTATAATGCGCTGACGCCCTGTCCAGGGTTGGTTCCTAAGTTGTTGATTCTAGAATAGTCTTCTGTTCTCAAAATCCTGGATGGAGTTAAGTGACCCTGAAAATGTTATTTTTCAGTATGCATTTTTAAAAGTGTATAAGTTTCTGGGCTAATCAGAGTAAAATGAACTGAACTGGTCTATAGCGATTTAAAATGCGTGATGGCGTACTTTGCTTCACATCACTAGCAGAGCTGTTTGAGGTCTTAGCCAATTGTGCATGTGTGGACTTTGCATGCTCCTTCTGTACCCTGTGTGGGTTTTTACTGAATATTTGGTTTTCCTATCACATCTCAGACATGCATTGTAGTTTGATTAGCAAGTGTAAATTATGCTTGCACGCCTATACTCATAGATGGACTGGCAACCCTGTCCAGGACTGGTCTCTCCCTTGCTCTGTGTTGTGCTTCACTATCCCATTATCCTGTAATTAGTTAGGTGGGTTTGAAAATTGATTAATAGAATTAAATATATATGAGTGTGAAATATTATGAATACCTGTTTTTTCTCTAGACTAACATATGGATGATAGTAAGAGTGAAAAAATGCACATACAGTAATTTAGTTTAAAAAAAAAAAAGGTGTTACTAACAAGTTGAAAATAGGAAAGAAATTTAGAGGCATAACATTTTGACTGTGTAGACTTCAACTAGCTGCATGCAGCTGTAACCCTAACAAACTCCATGCACTATTTTATTTTAATGTCAACTTTAACAAATGTATTTCCATAGTTAGTAGTCTTATTAGTTTGTAATGCTAGTTTTTCTGTGGCCAGAAGGAGGTTCGTCATTTTTCTTGGACAAGCTCTGCTTTCAGACTCCGTGTCTTCTCCTAGGGGTTGGATGTCAATTTGATGTGTAAACTAAAGATGGTTTTTTACTCCTGTTTTGTATCTGGATTGCACGTGGATATAATTTAGCTGGATTATATACTGCTCAAAAAAATTAAAGGAACACTTTTTAATCAAAGTATAGCATCAAGTCAATGAAACTTCTGGGATATTGATCTGGTCAGTTACAGTGCATCCGGAAAAATTTACAGTGCAACACTTTTTCCACATTTTGTTATGTTACAGCCATATTCCAAAATGGATTAAATTCATTTTTTGCCTCAGAATTCTACACACAACACCCCATAATGACAATGTGAAAAAAGTTTACTTGAGATTTTTGCAAATTTATTAAAAAATAAAAAAATTGAGAAAGCACATGTACATAAATATTCACAGCCTTTGCCTTGAAGCTCAAAATTGAGCTCAGGTGCATCCTGTTTCCCCTGATCATCATTGAGATGTTTCTGCAGCTTAATTGGAGTCCACCTGTGGTAATTTCAGTTGATTGGACATGATTTGGAAAGGCACACACCTTTCTATATAAGGTCCCACAGTTGACAGTTCATGTCAGAGCACAAACCAAGCATGAAGTCAAAGGAATTATCTGTAGACCTCCGAGACAGGATTGTCTCAAGGCACAAATCTGGGGAAGGTTACAGAAAATTTCTGCTTCTTTGAAGGTCCCAATGAGCACAGTGGCCTCTATCATCCGTAAGTGGAAGAAGTTCTAAACCACCAGGACTCTTCCTAGAGCTGGCTGGCCATCTAAACTGAGCGATCAGGGAAGAAGGGCCTTAGTCAGGGAGGTGACCAAGAACCCGATGGTCACTCTGTCAGAGCTCCGGAGGTCCTCTGTGGAGAGAGGAGAACCTTCCAGAAGGATAACCATCTCTGCAGCAATTCACCAATCAGGCCAGTATGGTAGAGTGGCCAGACGGAAGCCACTCCTTAGTAAAAGGCACATGGCAGCCCATCTGGAGTTTGCCAAAAGGCACCCGAAGGACTCTCAGACCATGAGAAAGAAAATTCTCTGGTCTGATGAGACAAAGATTGAACTCTTTGGTGTGAATGCCTGGCGTCACGTTTGGAGGAAACCAGGCACCGCTCATCACCAGGCCAATACCATCCCTACAGTGAAGCATGGTGGTGGCAGCATCATGCTGTGGGGATGTTTTTCAGCAACAGGGACTGGCAGACTAGTCAGGATAAAGGGAAAGATGACTGCAGCAATGTACAGAGACATCCTGGATGAAAACCTGCTCTAGAGCGCTCTTGACCTCAGACTGGGGCTACGGTTCATCTTTCAGCAGGACAACGACCCTAAGCACACAGCCAAGATATCAAAGGAGTGGCTTCAGGACAACTCTGTGAATGTCCTTGAGTGGCCCAGCCAGAGCCCAGACTTGAATCCGATTGAACATCTCTGGAGAGATCTTAAAATGGCTGTGCACCGACGCTTCCCATCCAACGTGATGGAGCTTGAGAGGTGCTGCAAAGAGGAATGGGCGAAACTGGCCAAGGATAGGTGTGCCAAACTTGTGGCATCATATTCAACAAGACTTGAGGCTGTAATTGCTGCCAAAGGTGCATCGGCAAAGTATTGAGCAAAGGCTGTGAATACTTAATGTACATGTGATTTCTCAGTTTTTTTATTTTTAATGAATTTGCAAAAAACCTCAAACTTTTTTCATCCTGTCATTATGGGGTGTTGTGTGTAGAATTCTGAGGAAAAAAATGAATTTAATCCATTTTGGAATAAGGCTGTAACATAACAAAATGTGGAAAAAGTGATGTGCTGTGAATACTTTCCAGATGCACTGTAAGTAGCAGAGGGGGTTGTTAATCAATTTCAGCTGCTTTGGTGTTAATGAAATTAACAACAGGTGCACTAGAGGGGAAACAATGAGATGACCCCCAAAACAGGAATGGTTTAACAGGTGGAGGCCACTGACATTTATTCCTCCTCATCTTTTCTGACTGTTTTTTTAACTACTTTTGCATTTGGCTACGGTCAGTGTCACTACTGGTAGCATCAACCAATACCTGGACCCTACAGAGGTTGCACAGGTAGTCCACCTTCTCCAGACATCAATACGTGCCATTACTAGAAGGTTTGCTGTGTCTCCCAGCACAGTCTCAAGGGCAAGGAGGAGATTCCAGGAGACAGGCAGTTACTGCAGGAGAGCTGGACAGGGCCATAGCAGGTCCTTAACCATCAGCAGGACTGGTATCTGCTACTTTGGGCAAGGACGAACAGGATGAGCACTGCCAGAGCCCTACAAAATGACCTCCAGCAGGTCACTGGTGTGAATATCTCTGACCAGACAATCAGAAACAGACTTCATGAGGGTGGCTTGAGGGACCAAGTCCTCAAGTAGGCCCTGTGCTCACTGCCCCGCACCATGGAGCTCGATTGGCTTTTGCCATAGAATACCAGAATTGGTGGGTCCACCACTGGTGCCCTGTGCTTTTCACATGACAGCTGTTCACCCTGAGCACATGTGACAGACGTGAAAGGGTCAGGAGAAACGATAGAGAATTTTATGCCTCTAATATTGTTCAGCATGACCAGTTTGGTGGTGGGTCAGTGATGGTCTGGGGAGGCATATCCATGGAGGGACGCACAGACCTCTACAGGCTAGACAACGGCACCTTGACTGCCATTAGGTATCGGGGTGAAATCCTTGTACCCACTGTCAGACCCTATGCTATTGCAGTGGGTCCTGGGTTGCTCCTGGTGCACATTAATGCCTGGCCTCATGTGGTGAGAGTATGCAGGCAGTTCCTGGAGGATGAAGGAATTGATACCATTGACTAGCCCCCACACTCGCCTGCCCCAAATCCAATAGAACACCTCTGGGACATTATGTTTTGGTCCATCTGACGCTGCCAGGTTGCACCTCAAACTGTCCAGGACTTCAGTGATGCCCTGGTCCAGATCTGGGACGAGATCCCCCAGGACACCATCCGTCATCTCATTAGGACGTTGTCAGACATGCATACAAGCATGTGGGGGCCATACAAACTACTGAGTACGATTTGGAGTTGCTGCAATTAAATTTTGGCAAAATGGACTAGCCTGCCACATCATTTTTTCACTTTGATTTTCGTGGTGTCTTTGAATTCCATTTTCTGTATGTTGATAATTTTCATTTCCATCAAATGATGTAACATCCTTTCATTCCTAACACATTACCCAGCCCATATCAGTATAGATATCCAACAGGATTTTTTTCCCATTGAAATTTGATGTGTTTTCAAAGTGCTCCTTTAATTTTTTTGAGCAGTTTGTTTGCACCTCACATTAAAATGCTTCTCCATTCTCCTCATTGAGTTTGGATTGAGTTTGAGTTTGGATAGAGAACTAATGTCAATGCTTTCTGTTTCTGATCATCTCTCATTGTGGTCTTAGTCGTCCACCTTTACACTTGTCATTAACATGTGTTTTTGGTGATCTGAGCTTGATTGGATAACACATGACCACAATAAAAACCAAGTGTCACTGCACTTGTGATCGGACCACTCGGACAACATTCAGAGATCTCTCTACTTGTGCTGTACCTGATGAATAGGTTGTATTTGGTCAATGGAGAAGGTAAGTAAAGACATGAGGCTTTTAGAATGAAAACAAGCAAACAGTAACCCTTATTTCAAATTTGGACATTTGACTAGTCATACGCTATGGATAAGAAAATTTATCATCTTACAAGACCTCACTGCTTTCAGAATAAAAATTCTTCACTAAATTATGAATGTGATCACTTAGAATTGATGAGTAGTTATTTATTGCCATTTACTCTGCTGTTTAAGATGATCAGGGAACCTAAGCCATGTCACAAAAGCATCCCCCAATTTGATCAGAGCCTCCAAAGCCCTTTCCCCTTGAGGAGAAGCATTCAGACCTGTAGACCTTTTAGTGTATGCCACACATGCAGTTGTCCACTTGTTGAAAGCAAAATGAAAGATAACTCTGTTGGCAGTTTTCTTCTGCTAAATAGCCTACTGCTTGCGTTGTGCTTTCCACTTTACCAGTAAAAGCTGTTTTTAGGTATAATAAGGAGTTTATGCAAATCTACATGACTATAATAACTCTGTCTATGAAATTCTTCATCTGTTTGTTTAAACTTCCTGCTCCCAGTCCAGCGCTATACGTGTGTTTTATCCTGCCCTTCAAATCAAAGAACAAAACCTCATGATGAAGTTTGAACTATTATCCACTGCTAGCCCCTTGCTGCAGTTGACTTTCCTCTAAATTCCACGCCCACATACCACATTAGCCACTGATTCTCATGAAACATCAGTGAATTGAGCAGTCTTTATCACTGGAATTCCTGTCAAACATGTCCCAATAACCTACTTTCTTTCCAAGTCCAAAGAGTTCTTTTTCAAACCATCATATCCAAAATAATGAGCAACTCTGCCTGCCTTGGATTTTTTACGTATGACCTTAAGCATTCTGGGATTTTATTTCCTTAATTATCTCAGTGCAAAAACAAGCACTTCCAATAAACGTTGTATTAATCAGATGTTTCTGTTATTTTGTCAGCATCTGACCTGTTCCACTATGGAACTGCAGGTTGGCTAAATGGCACACTTACGGAAAGTCCTCAGTGACGAGATTTAAACCTATCATCTTGTGACTTTGAAACTGAATGCTTAGACATCAGCATTGACTTCCTGTCACCGCTGAAACACCCGACTTGATTTGCAAATTGCCATCTGTATGAAAAATGGAAAAGTTGGAGCTCACAGAGCAACATTGCTGTTAGTTTTCTATGGCTTATACTGTACATCTGTGCTTTCTCTGTAGAAGTCAGCAAGCTAGACAAATGTTACATTGTTTATTCTATTGTGTTGGAATTCCTCCCTGTGCTCATCCCTGCTAATAATAATAATAATTCTTTACATTTATATAGTGCTTTTCTCACTATTCAAAGTGTTTCAGTCAGTGGGGAGTCGGATCAACCACCACTAATGTGTAGCATGCACATGAATGATGAGATGACAGCCATTTTTGTGCCAGGACGCTCAACACACGATAGCTGTTAGGTGGTGAAGTGGTGAGAGAGATGGTCAATTAGACGTAGAGGTTGATTAGGGGGTCAGAATGACTAGGCCATGGTGGACAATTTGTCCTGGACATCAGGGTACACTCTGCTCTTTAACAAAGGATGCCCAATGGTATTTTATAACCAACAGAGAGTCAGGACCTCAGTTTTACATCCCATCACTGCACTGGGGCATTGGGATCCACAATCAGACCACAGGGTAAGTGCTCCCTGCTGGCCTTACCAACACCTCTTCCAGCAGCAACCCATGTTTTCCTAAATTGTCGCTCATCAATTACAGGCAAGGCCTGATTTCACTTCGTATGTGGTATTCCGTGCTGTGTTTTTGTCTGTATACACCATTAACATATTGAAGTTCACATATACATAACCCCAACTGTCTGAACTGTGCAAGATGTCACCCAATGTTTGATGTGTTTTAAAACCACAATTGTTAAATAAAAAGTTTGTTGCTGTGAAATTATTGTATATTTAGCTTTTATTCCAAGTGACATAAACGATCAGGATATATTACAACTGCTTATAGAATTTTGAAAATTTTTGTACAAATAGAATGCAACAAGTTAAGTAACTTGATTATGTTCACATGCTGGTGCAGTTTACCATCCAGTGGAATAATAACTACACCTTAGTCGCAACTGTGGCAGCAATGAAGATGCAATTCAGGCTCTCTATGTCATGGACGTGTGACTGACATGAAAAGGCTCTGGGACATGAGAGGGGCTTTATTCAAACTACAGTAAACTGTAGCAGGCATGTGCCATGCAGTAAGAGGAGAAGTGGGGCTTCTAGTATTCAATGGGCCATGTTCTAGTGAGCAACTTGTAGGTGAGCTCCTAGCCAGCATTCCCACCATTAATAAATCATTGAAAGGAAACTGAATTATTCACAGCATTAAGTGGACTCTATTGTCTCTGTTTTTCCATTTACATGGCTCAGATGCTCTAATTTGGATTTGTTTACCCTACTGCGTAAATGAATGTTAATGTTCACCAATTGATCTGCAGAGTTTTTTTTTTTTTAATTCACTACACAACTTGCATTGTATCGTTGTTTTACGTTCTATTATTTCAGCCAGGAAACACAGAGGTGTGGGTTAGGTGAGATGTGTCTGAGCCAAGCTTTGGGTTTGTGTTTTCTCAGTCACTCTCCATTGACTCCAATCAAGCTGTCATTCATGAATTCTGACCACAAGGCTTTGAAAGTGGCCTCAGAGTTTAACTGTACAGTCACTTGATGAAGAAAATGAGACATAGGTCTGTATTCTTTATTGGTATTTACTGGGAAACTAATAAGCTAAGGGCACAGTTTTAAAAAATAACTCCCGGGGAGCAAGAGGATATTTTTCAACTTGAGTTGAGTTTTTTTATTATTGTTAGCATTCATCCACATATTGTCTAATCCACTTATTCCAATTTAAAGTCACAGAGAGCTTTCACTTATATTGGAAGCATTGAACATAAAGCAAGAACCAATGCTGGCACGTCACATAGCACATTCTCTAACACTTGGCCAGTTTAAATTTACATAAACAAAATCCCAATACATTCACAAAAGCTGTTAGTTCCTAGAATGTTTCTAATATATGACCATGTTTTAGAATGCAATACACTGTGTGAAAAATTAAAATGAGGTTTGTTAAACAATTAGGATATTTGTATATGTACCTAAAACGGAGAGCTTTAAAGTCAGTTCAGTATGAGGGTGCCTATGTAGTGTGGTGCTGGCGTCTGTTAAACTGTCATTTAGGAGCCTGAAGTATTTTTATAAGTCTGTTTTGCAAAAGAAGAGACTGGAGAGCTTGAGCTGTAGTTTGCACTGACAGCAAAATCAGCAGTGTTAAATTTACTGTTAAAGTGTATGCACAAAACAGCGTTTCCATCTATACACTTTAAAAGGGTATTTTAACTCTGACAGAGTTAGTATATCAATAGAGAGTTTGCTGTGCTGGGTTGAGGAGCAGGAACTTTTAGTGTTCTTATCCAAGTATTGGCTACATTTTCTACTCAAAAATGTCCCTCAATGATAGAATTGCCACTAGGATGGGCAAATAAATTTGTGAATGACTCTTTACAGTTCTCTGCAGATCAGATACTGATTGTGTCAAATGTACCTTGTAAGCATAGAAAGCAGGTTTGATGTCCACCTTCTTGTTTGTTAGGATCACTGAAATACCTTTTTGATACTCACTGTGATGGTCCAGGTTGGCTCCTAGGCAGCTTGAACCCGGAACTGTCAGTAGTCGTAAATTGAGATGACAAATGAGGACACACACAAAAAGCAATAGGTAGGTGCAAGTGCTTTGGTGCTTTAATTTACATTTTTATAAAAAGGTATGTGCATCAATAAATAAATAATCCATAAAATACAGTGTACATTGTGGAGGATAAAAACAACAATTCTAAAATACAGATAAAACAGTTCCTTAATGCCAAGTCAAACCGTATTGGCAGTAAAGTCCTCCTCAGCCAGCCCAGTGCGTCCTTCACTACACATCTCCCCAGCTCATCCTAATGGGACTTGCAACTGGAGGAGATGCTGACAGCTACAACCACGTCTCCTGACTAAACCAGCATCATGTGGGGCGCACACAGCCAGATTTATATCAAGGCATACACCAGTGCAGTGCTACCTGGATGCCTGCAAGGTTTGTTTGCTGTCTCCATTCCTACACTATTCAACAGGGACACCCCATGGAGCTCCATTCACTTTGCTCTGCTCGCGGGACTCTGTCACTCTGTATCCTGTCTCACGCGCTTCTGCTGCTGCCATTGCCATCTGTTTTCCACTTGACTGTTCACATCCAAATTATCCACCCCACAGTCATTCATTCATTCACTCATTTACTTATTTATTGTCTTATCCAAATGCTGCCCCATCCTGATTTTGCCGTGCAGTTTCCCCTTATAACACCTGTCAGGTGCAGGTGCAGTCATCCACTGACTCCAAAGTGTTAATGAAGCACCTGACTGATCTGCCCACATTTGCACATGAATGCGCAATCAGCCAAGCACTCCAATCAACCTTGGAGCAGTGTATGCATGTCCATACGTGCACCTACACCAGCATGGATCCCCATAAGCCACCAGTGGCACAGAAAGGCTCCACAGTCTACCCAACCCAGTGCAACTGGTGGCCGCGATTTCTGGAGTGGCTTCAGTGCCCTCCACTAAAACCATCTAAAATCATTAGTAAAACCCATACTAAAAACCCAACCCAAGCCCATTTGTAAAAACAGGACAGAAAAAGTATAAGAACTTTAATAAATCTACTCTATATGTATAAAATCCTAAGCCTAAAAGTGCAATGATTTTGTGCAAGGATTTTATGTGACATTTTTATGTGACATTTTTTGTCACGCTTTAAATCAGGCTTATTTTAAAACCTACATATATATATGTTTGGTATCATTCTTTTCAGAATTTATCGAACTTTAATGTGATGTTGTTAGATTTTCAGATTCTTATTCCGTTTTTAAATTGTAAACTAAAAAATATCAAGAACTCGCGTCCCATGAGACGAGACTTTCAGCCAAGAGATTTAGCCACGCTCAGGGCCGGAAATAAAAGACAAAGAATAGGACAGCTTCTGTACAGGCTTTTAAATGTTTGAAGCACCGCACAGCAGCAGCAATCCAGCAGCTGATTGAGCAAAGAGAAGGTAAAAAAAACTGTACTTGTTTCCCATTGTATCACCGTTTAAGAGGGGGTTTCGGAGGAGTGACCGCATCTCCTCGAGGGGTGCGTTCAGCCCCCCTCTTCACAACGCCAGTGGCAGAGATGTGAAGTGGCTGGCACATAGAGCAGGCCAGGAGGGTTGGCGAGCAAAGCGAGCAGGGGTACGGACCCCCTAGTAAATAAATAAATAAACAAACAAATAAATAAATGGTTCATTAAAAAAGTTCAAAATTCAAATAAGTCCTTAATCAAGCTTGGGCATGTGGGTTCCTAAAGACAGTCGGACACAACACCCTCTTGCTGTCTCTTCAATCTTCGTTCTTCACCACCACAGGCTCATCCCACCACTACCATGATAATGTTGTGGTCCGGGTTGGCTCCTAGGCAGCTTGAACCTGGAAACGTTGATAGTCTTAAACTGAGATGAGCCTGGCAAATGAGGACACACACAGCCTGAAAGAGGTAGGTGCAAGTGCTTTGGTGTTCTTATTGACATAAAGAGCTATGAATGAAGCACCTGACCGATCCACCCACATTTGCACATGAATGCATGATCAGCCAAACACCCCAATCAACCTTGGAGCAGTGCTTGCATGTCCACATGTGGCACTCACATGAGACCTGCACCCTTAGGACTTAGGATTATTTCATTAAAATATGTAACACCATGAACCTTTCTTTGACACTGACCATGTCAAACCAGTAATAAAGCTTACTGCTGCACAGCATTAGCTCAGTGTTGCCATTCATGTAGCTAGATACAGTATATATAAACATACAGTGCCTATAAAAAGTGTTCCTCCCATTGGACATTTTCACATTTTATTGTTATACAACATTGAATCACAATGGATTTACTTTGGCTTTTTTGACATCAATCAACAGTAAAAGAGTTTAATAAAAATCCATCCATCCATTTTCCAACCCACTGAATCTGAACACAGGGTCACGGGGGTCTGCTGGAGCCAATCCCAGCCAACACAGGGCACAAGGCAGGAACCAACCCACCACAGGACACACACAAACACACCCACACACCAAGCACACACTAAGGCCAATATAGAATTGCCAATCCACCTAACCTGCATGTCTTTGGACTGTGGGAGGAAACCAAAGCGCCCGGAGGAAACCCACGCAGACACGGGGAGAACATGCAAACTCCACGCAGGGAGGACCTGGGAAGCGAACCTGGGTCTCCTAACTGCGAGGCAGCAGCGCTACCACTGCGCCACCGTGCTGCCCTTTAATAAAAATGAAAAATGAAAATAAATCTCTGCAAAGTAATCCAAAGTAATTAAAATATAAAACACAATATAACTGTATACAGTAAGTATTTACCTTGTTCAAATCAGTATGTAGTAGATGGGCCTTTGTCAGCCATGACAGTTTTGAGTTTGGGTGCATAGGTCTCTATCAGCTTTGCACATCTTGAAACTGCAATTTGTCACCAGTCTTCTTTGCAAAACTGGTCATTCTTTGTCAGTTTGTAAGGGGGTGGTAAGTGAACAGGCTTTGATAAGTCCAGCCACAAATTCTCAGCTGGATTGAGATCTGTACTCTGATTCAGCCAGTTCACGGCATTAACACTGTTGCTTTTAAGCCATTCCTGTGTAGCTTTGGATTTATGGCTTAGGGTTATTGTCTTGCTGGTAAACATATTTTCTCCAAAGGCACAGGTTTCTTTTAGACTGCATCTGGTTTTTCTCCAAGATTTCCCTGTATTTTGCTACATTCATTTTACCTTCTACCCTTGCAAGCATTCCAGGGCCTGCTGCTAAGGAGCATCCCCACAGCATGATCCTGCCACCACTATATTTCACAGTGGGGATGGTGGAAGTTTGATAATGTGCAGTGTAACATGACAAATGGTCAAATGGCCAAAATGCTCCATTTTGGTCTAATCACACCACAGAACTGTCTTCCAGTTGACTTTAGAGTCTATCATGTGCCTTTAGGCAAACTCTAGCCGAGATGTCATATGTGTTTTTTTAACAGTGGCTTTCTCTTTGTCTCCCAAAAAATTGTGACTTTTGAAGCACCCAGTTATTGTCTGCACACAGTGCCACAGTGACTTGTAACTTCTTTAGAATTCTCATAGGTCTCCTGGTGGCCTACCTCACTAGTTGTTTCCTTACATGATTGCTCAGCTTTCGTAGACGGCCTGATTTTAGTCTAGGCAGATTTCCAGCTGTGCCATACTCTACATATTTCCTAATGATTGATTTAACTGGATTCTTTGAGATATTCAGTGACTTGGATATTTTCTTGTCTCCCTCCTCTGACTTTTGGTTTTTAATCACCAGTGTTTTTTTGTCTTTATTGTGTATGTGACTGACCGTACATTTACTTATTTGGCTGATGTCTTTATCCCAGGCAACTTACAACATTTATGATACAATTGGTTACATTCTCTTTTTTTTGGTTTTGCAATTGGAGCACAGGCAGTTCAAGTGACTTGCTCAGGTTCACACAGTGTCAGTAGCAGGACATTATTAGTCGCTATTTTCTACATGTTGAGATAAGCCTATTAAACTGCCACTGTGTTGACCCCCATTTATGCTCTTTGTAGATACTGAAGAGAGTGTGTCAAAGTTTTTCTCTACATGCTGAGTTTGATCTGTATCTGGGCCCATACACATATTTATTCTGACAGAGTGACAGCAGACAGTGTGAATCACTCAACCAGTGTTTTTTTTCCAAAATAGACACTATTTTGTTCTAGAATTTGAATTGAAAGGGCCCAAATTTATATTTGAATGTCACAGCATAAGAACAGCAACTTCCAATGATATGAAAAAATAGCAGGAGTACCTTTATAAAAATACAGAAAAAAACTTTAACATAAAATAATGTTCTTAATAGCACAAACAATTTAAATAATACAAGAAATACATATGGAAATAACTGATGAACTCTTGGTAGCCAGGTACCCCTCAGACGGTTTACTAAATGAAAGGAGTGAAAAGAAGGTAGGTGGAGTGCAATGTGTCAGACGAGATCTTTAAGGCTTTATGTTTAAGCCTTATAAAAGTAGAGGGAATCCATTTCATGCAGGATATGGCATTGTATGATTTTAATAAGTAGTCTACACCAATCAATGCAGTTGCTTCTTGTCCTTGACAGATATATTGCCATCCCATAATGTATTGGCCTCTCATGTTACAGTGTTCAAGGTAATGGATATCATTTTTAAGTTGCCCACCTGCTCTTTAATCTGGTCAAACATAGATGGATACACATACTGTAAGAGTGTTCTTTTGCTTCACGTAAGGTTTATCATGAGTTATTTTACTTTGTTTCATGTTATTTAGGTGATGACATTGTACCAATGTAGTTACCATGTTTCTGTACATCATAATTTGTGATGAAACATACAAGAATTGTGTCATTAGGTGTTCATTCCAGCTTTTATGATTGGTTTGCTCAATTTGAGTTCCGGTCTACACACAATGACAAGGAACACCACATTATGACATAACTGTCCAAGATGCTCAAATATGTATAGTAGGTCAGATAGGCCTCAAAAACTGTGCAATAGCAAAAATCCCATGTTTCCTTGCTTTAAATTGGTAAAACCACTCTTAAGTGGACCTGCTTAAATTCTGCTAAAGAAGGGACAAATCATCTGGGTATAATTTTCAACCTTAGTAACTTTGCACAATAGTTTCTGAAAAACAGATGCAAACTTCACGTATTTGACCAACAGAAACTTTTTTTTTTTTTTTTTTTTTGCGCAGTAAGACTATAAATTAGTGAAAAAAATTCTGTCTCTGGAAAACACTATTAGCTTGACATTTGTAGCATGAGTAATATTAGTAATAATAGTAGCTTGATATCTGAGTACCATAGCTGGTTAATGTAAGAGATCTCTTCCTCTGAGCTCGTGGAAAAGGTTTACTACCTGAAGAAACATTACACCCCACAGTACGTCTTCCAAATGTGGCACAGATGAGCTCAGCCATACCTTTACTCAATCAGAACAAAATATATATATAGTCTGTTCTTGATTTGATTAGGAGAGCCAGTTCATCCATCTTTTTTTGGCAAGGAACAAGACTGGAACATGAAGTTCAAATACCAAGTCACTATCTTCTGGACAGGTAAAAAAAAAGAATATATGTTTTGAAAGTGTCCTTCCTTGAAGGAATACAACACTGAAACAGAATTAATAATTGCTTATTTGATCAGAGTATGGGTTGATCCTTTATCTTCCCAAATGCCACCCAACTGAAGGTAAAATCCACCGTTAAAAGTGACAACCCCAACAGCTGGCTGCAGAATTGTCCTTAGCACTGCTGCAAAGTTGTCACGTCTGGAAAATTAAGAAATGCTGCAGTGACCATGAATTTGTTGGCAACAATGCAGGTGCTGAATGGTTCTATAACACTACTCGTCAAGTACAGCTACAAAAATCTCTAAAAGTTTAGCCTTAAGCTACAATATCTTCTTTTATCCTTATTCTGCAATGACATTTCTTATGTACAGTAGGTGAATAACATCTTTAACTGATGTGAATATCACAATTTTGTCAAATAAGACCACTGCTCACTCTATAAGTATATATCTATGTAAAAAAAGTACAGTGATATTCACACTTGTATGTGTTCCTTAGCATGCAGTACTAATTAATAGGATCACTGATTTGCCTTGCCACCTTCAGAATAATTTGAATATTAAAGCATTTGGTCATATCAATGTTTTTATTAATTATATTATACTGGCTGTATTTTTGAATAAAATGAATGTGTCAAGAGTGAAAAGCCTAAAAAAGAAACAACTGTATCAGCAGAGAATGATGTCCCTTCAGTTTGCCATGTAGAGGCTGTATACAAGTACATTGAAAAGAGCCAAGCACTCGGCATATGAAGGGCTTTAGGAAAGGTCAGTCTGTTGGGGGGTTCCTCCAGTAGTGTAAGGCAGGCTGGGCTTAAGCACATTCAAACTTATTGTGTGAAACACAGCCTGAAATTTCACACTGTCTTAGTTTTCTTAGTTTCTATGTATTAATCTGACTCAAAAAAGGCACTATGTGGGATTCTAAAGAGCTAAAAGAAGTGTGCTGGAGATCACTCCATAGTTAAAAAAAAATCTGTATGGAATGGTCCATAAAGTACTTCCAGGAAAGTACCACAGGAAATTGCTCAAGGAAAGATTTTCCAATGTAACCAATTAAACTGTACAATAATGTAGAATCAAGTACATTAACGTATATAATATGTATTGTGTACACAAATAAATGTACAGTAAAATGAACAGGAAATTGAATGAAGTGAACACCTTAAATAATATTTAATTTGAAACTAAGCACATTGGGTTAAGTGAAATAAACAAGCTACATAGATAGACAGATTTGTATGGGGTGACTTAATGCCTCTGTGCACGTCAACCTTTACAGAGCTATTGCGGTGCGTGATTGTTAGTGTGTGTGTTTGTGTGTGTGTGTGTGTTCATTTTTTTTTATCATTTAGCATATATTCAGGTACAGCAAACAAGCTGACAGCTATCTCCACATTTTAAATTTCTTTGAATATGTGTACATGTGTGAGCATGTGCCTCTGTGTATGGTATGTGTACATGTACTGTATACTTAAATTGTGCAAAAAGTTTGCAAATCAATAGGCTTGGTCCTGGAGTAGACTGCAAAAATCTTGGTTAAATTAAACTATTTTTACGACAGTTATCATTTAACATAGTTCAAGCAGTTTTTTAAGGATATAGAAATAAGCAGCAGACCAAACTTGACCAAAAATAATAGGCTTGGAGTCTGTTGCAAGACAAATATGATGCAATGTTTAAAGAAGACAGGTCGCTTTTTTCATAAGTTAACATTATATGTAGGTTTCCACAGACAATATGCCAAAATCAAGTTTTGATAATTAGAATTAGAATCTGAACTTGACTCGATGCTGAATTTATGACCCATCACCAAACGTCCCTTTATGTGGAAGTAATACAACATTTAGACGATAATAGACAGTGTAAAAAATGAACAAAACAACATTTATTATTTTAATAGGCTACCATAGTCTATAATTAGAGAGTCTTAAGGTGCTGGCCTAACAGCCATGAGCAAATAACATATAAATATGGAAAAGAAAGAAAAAGGCCACCTCTTGACTGCGGCATTAGAGTTCTGGTTCTGGTACAAGGTGACTAACATGCAAATATGCATTTATAAGGGACAATCAAGCAAGTCATCCTTAAACATGGAAAGAATATTGGTAAGGCAAAAAATACAAAAAAGACCACAAAAGAAATTACACAACCAGTAAAACAAGATATTGAAAATAATAATAATAAAAAAAATTGTAACACTCCCACTGAACCTAATGGAGCAGATATTCATCTCTTGTCTGTCTGACAAAGGCTCTTTTGCACTTTGCCACTTGATACTCTCACACTTACTTCTTTCACAAAGCTCCCAACAACTGAACCTTTGTCCACCATCCACCCAATTCCAAAATAAAAAACTATAAAATGTATAAGCCTTGATATTGAGTCTGTGTTATTTTAATAAGGTGATGAAGTACCGTTTATTATTAAGCACCTAAGTTTAACCCCCCCCCCCCCAAAAAAAAAAAGAAACAGTACATGTAATAAACTCTTGAAGAGTCCTGCTGGAAGGTGTTTTCTTTTACTATGCAGAAAAGCTGTCTCTCTAAATTTAAATTGCTTGCTCTTTGTATAAACATTTACTATATTCTAAAAATAATTGAAAGGAATTCCTTCTCTGCCAGTTAACAAGCAGGGCGTTGAGGTTTGAGAGGCTTTCTGCTTAAGATGAACAGAAAGAGCCTTGTGGGTGCAGGATGTGTCAGCCCTTCAGCTAACTAACACAGTCTAAACACTGCAATGGGAGGAACAACTGGTATGCAATGCACTAGTATAAGTTCTGTAAAATGAGAGGGAAGGATGACCATTTATAAGGCAACTCTCTTTGAAAATCGAAATATATTTTCATATTGCAGAAGGTCAAGAATCAGGGGATTAATTTGCCCCTAGAAAAGCATTCTTATTTGAGTCATCACTGTCACATTTGAATGAAATGTTCGGTGAGAGACTGGGGAAATCTGTCTGAACTGAGTATGCTCCTGTATGTTAAAGAGCATTGATCTGTCACCTTGTCTGGTATTTCAGAAGTGCTATCAATAAAAATGAGTAGATAAACCACTTGGCATCATCTGGGATTTTATAAATGACCTTTGCTGGCTTTTTGTTTTGATTCTAGGTTTTAGGATCAGATTGGTGTTTTTTTTAACCCCTCGTTCTTTAGCCTTTTATTTTTCCTGATTGAAATGTCTTTCTGTATGCATTCCTTTGGAATTGATGTTTTCTTTTTCTCAGGTAGCAAACTGTTGGCAATTCAATTTTATCTAGTAAATATCATCATACAGGTGCTTGCCAGCAACGCATTCTGCATTTATTAGTCCAAAGACATCTTCAGGAATACCCTAAGATGAACACATTTTGAAATGCTTTAGTGTTGCTGGATTTAGGCTATGCCACTCCAGGGTGCCCTCACCATGGTATCTTCCTGTTCCCGTGACACTGACAGACTTGAACCAAAGATGGATTAGTGCAATGAGGACACAAACAAACTAAAGTGTCCAATAAATAAGTGCAGTGCAGGTTCTTCAAATAAATAAATAACCAAGAAATAATCCTTAAAATCAGTGCTCTTTGTGGGAGATAAAAATCAATCAATACATAAATATTTCCAAAAGAATGTTAAAATAAATCGGAGTTAAACTCAGAATGCTTCCTTCCATATTATCTAGTGAGCCTCAGTGCATCTCTCCAATTTCCCATCAGGTCTCCTCAGTCGAGCAGAGATGCCAACAAGCATGGTCATCCAATAAACAGCTTGTGTCCTGGACACCTCAGCCAATGCCTGTGTCCATTTTCTCACCATCCCTTTTGTGTGTGTAGGACCATCCCTGAAGCCAATCAGCTGCTCTTGCTCCCTCTGTGCTCAACAGGAATGCCTGCTACTGGAGTGTCATTCCTCTCACCTTAAGTCAACTGCGCTGACTCGCACTCCTGATTTCACTCCTTGTTGTTTCCATCCTCTCACTCTTGATTTTTCTCCAAACTTTCTCTTTCTTTTTTGATCTCGATTCTACAGTACTTTTTCTCCCTTTTATCTATTCTTTTCAGACCCTTTAAGCTTTTGTGGGTACATGAGTTTTGAGTAATTACCCACAGAATGTCAATGAGGAAACTAGCTGAGCTGATCATGTTTACACATGCATGCACAATCATCCAGTCTCCCCAGTGCTCGCTTCGCAGCCACAGATTTTACAGTAGCACACACCCACAGCCACCGAGCCTGAGCCACACTGTTTTTTTTTTTCTTTAAATCTCTCACTTCCACAGACCCCTAATGTTCTTTACTACACAGGCTACAAGCTTAAGGACAGAGAACATTCTTTCAGCCCTTAGCCATTCTTTCATTCAGATAGTAATAACATTTGTGATTGCAACAGGAATTGTGCAAGTCTAATAGACTTTTAAATTACATATATTTTAGATGACCAGAGAATGATTACTATTTTTTAGATTCTCTCTGTGAATGCCAATGTGTCTGTCAAGGTTCAGACATGTATAAATCAAAAGCATTTGTCACCAGTGCCAGCTGATAACTGTGCTCATGCAACAAGCTTAAAAAATGATGGTGGCCATTGAAAAATAGCATTAGATACGTGATGTGATGAACTCACAAAAATAACAATGAAAATAAATCAAATAAGTAGACAATCTAAATATATACAAAAATTACACAAAATAAATACAGATATTTAATAATGAAAACCAGATGTGACAACACTTTGGAAGCTCTTGACTTCAAGTTCTGTCTCTTATCAATTCTGTGTTCTTCACACTCTTCTTCCTCTCCCACCATCTCTTTTTTTGGTTTTCATTCCTATTATATCCTGAATATTCAAATTATGACTGTAGTTTTCTTTCATACTAATATGTTTCAGGTTTAAGACAGACCATGTTCTTGTGAACACTACTGAGTTTCCATAGCACTGGAGAAAAAAAAAAGCTGTATTATGATCACTGTGTCGATTACCAGCTGATCAAATGATTTTTTTAAAAGCCAAAATAAAGATCAAGAAATGAAGGGTGCCAAATGGACAGCCAAAAATAATGGTCTAAAACAAGCAGAGGTTGGAGGAACTAAAAAGGCAAACCAAAACCAATCATCCAGGTCAAAACACATGTCATAGTCTAAGAAGTGTATCAAAAAGACCTCACTCTAAAGTATTTTTCCTTACCTGTAACAGGTGCTTATTGTTCATTATTTCTTTTAATGGATCCAGTAATGAGTTGCTTTGCACTGCCATCTTAAATAAGGATGATGTGACAATGTCATAGTCTATGATGCCTGATCATGTAACTAACAATATACTGTATGTTGTTGCTATCAACTTGGCTATAGCTGTAAAAACAGAACCCCAAAATAGTGGCTCCTGTGTGTGTCTGTCTGTGACCCTTAGCTTGCGACTAGAAGTGGTGGTTGACTACGCAACCGATACGCTGCTGTAGGTGCCAAATGTTTTCAGATGTTGCTCAAGATGCCTTTCCATTCTTTACCATCCTTGACAACTGTCCTTGCTAGATTGAGGTCAAGGCATTGGTTCTTCAAGTCTTGTAGTACATGCTTGATCCAAGTTTTTTTGGGTGCAGTTCGTTGTATTCTCCATTGGGTGGGCAACCTCCTCCTCTGGAGTCAATGTGATATGCAGTCTGGGCCCAATCAGCAGACATGACCAAATAATCTAAGCCACTGCTACTGGATTTGCTCACATGTTGTTGGGATACGATCGCAAATTGAGACGTGGAGAATCTCTCGCAGGCATCACATTTGAAATACCTTGAGTTGGTTTTGGTCTGATTAAAGTAGTCTACACGTTTCTGATCCATAGAGCAGAATCGGCAGGATGAGCGTGCAGAAGAGATTAACTTTGGTGTTTAGGGTGATGTTGGAATTCCACAGACAGCACTTGAGTGAGGTAAATGCAGCAGTGGCCTGTCCAGTCCTACTACGGATCTTTCTTCTCTTGGACCAGTGACCAAGGTACTTGAATTCCTGGACTTGTTTGATTTGTAGTCCTTCAAGGTGGACATTGGACTGCGACCCATGTATGACTAGAACCATGGTCTTGTCAGTGTTGATCTTTGGCCGTATGACTGGGTAGTGCGGGCGATAGTGAAGAGAATGTCAGTCACCTTCTCATTGTCATCTGTGAATATGGCACTATCATCAGCGAACATCAGGTCTGTCAGAAAGTAATCGTCATCATATTGCACTCCAAGCCTACCCTTTAGTGCCTTCCACATGATTGCATCAACCTCTATTTTGAATAGGATGGCAAACCCCAGTCTGGAAGGAAAACTCTTCAGATAGTTTGTTTTGGATCTGTATGTGGCTGGTCAAGCTATTGTATTATTCCTGGAGGATCCTGATGACTTTAGGCGGCATTAGTTCTGTCTCCAATGTCTTCCATAGTGCGGGCAAATCAATCTTGGCTTGAGGTGATTGTTTATGCTTGGATCATTGAAGGTGTAGTGACACTGTGGTCCGGACAAGGTAATGGTCAGAATCAGTCTGGTCCTCTCATAGCGCATACATCCTGCAATGATGATTAGAATTGTGTACTGATCAAAATGTGGTCTAATACTGCTGAATCTTTCCCAGATGGGTTTCACCGTGTGAGTTGATGTTTGTGTGTGTGCTGAAAGATGCTATTTCCTACGACCAAGTTGTTCGATGTAACAATTTATCCATTGTTGCCCCCCCCCATCCATGGCGTTGCGATGTGGGTGTTGAAATCGCCAGCCAGGATGATCATCTCAATTGTAGGAATCAAGTTCAGCAGATTTTGAAGCTGTGTGTAGTATTCACCCTTACTTGGGTCAGCACTGACCTCAGTTGGTGCATAAATTGAGAGAATGTGGGCCTTGATGGTGCCATCGACAGTGAGCACTGTCAGCCAGCTGGATATTGATCAAAAAGTGACTACACTTTAGACAGCCTGATTGTCCACCATGAATCCTATGCCTACTTGTTTTTCGCCCCCAAAGTAGAAGGTCATTGTTTCATCAGTAGCTGGACAATCGTCCCAGATCCCATGATTCTCATTTTGAGTAATGCTGCAATCAGTATTTTGCATTTTGATAGTTCTTGCTGAATAATCTCCTTTTGGCCAAAGTGATGTCCAGTTCGTACACTCCATGCGGCTACTTGAATCTTCATTTTCAGGTTAATGAATTTCTTATTTCAGCCAGTGATCCATTTCTCTCCCTGTACATTGGCTGCCCCGGATGCGGTAGCATGAGCTCTTAAATTTTGTCCAATATCAATTTCCATACAGTTTCTTGCCTGGTTTCCCCAATTACCAAGTTCTGGTAATTTCCAATGATCACCCTCCTCATTTTGCAGCCAGGCTTGGCACTGTCCTTGGCAGAGATAATCAAATGTCAAAGTAGTAGGTAATTCTCCTGCCAGAACACTCAAAAATATTAAACAGTCAGGCACATTTCCAGAAATGAAACAAATAACTTCCTAGGGTGCCAAAAATGATTATCATTATCATTACAGTCAGAAAATCTCCCCACCCTTTTTCACATTCTTTTTAAATCACTAGCCAAATATAAGACAATTTTGTCACATCAAGGACAACATATTTCACAGTTATGAATGAGAGGTGGATCAAGTTATGTTGTTGAAATTAACATAACATAATAGTTTTTTAATTTTTCTCATGGTGAAAATCCTGAGACATACTTCAATGAGAAGTAATTTTAGCAGATGGCTATAATGTGATTTTGAGACTACATCTGAAGTTCTGGGTGATGCTGTTCTTGCTACATTACCAAAAAGACATACAGTACTAGTCTAGAAGCTTCTCAGACTAAGCAATCAGATTATTTCCAAACTAAAGGGCATATCCTCCTGTCAAAGGCTAAGAGAATCAAAATTATTCAGTCTTGAAAAGAGAGATCTATGTGGGCACTATAACTATATTTTAACAGTTCTTAAAGATCATTGGTAAATCATGTACTCAAGGACACTGGTAAAAGTTAAGGAAAAGTGAATTCCTGAGGAAATCAAAATATCACTTTTCTACACAAAGAGGAATCTGAAATAAACTGCTAACTCATATAGTTGAAGCAGAAACCTTGAACTTTTTAAAAACTGTTTGGATGACCTTATGAGACAACCTTGTTAACCAAATGAGCTTCATTAATGGAATGGTCTCCTCTCTTTTATACATTGTATTTGTTTAAACAGTTAAATAACTATTCTCTTTTAGTCCTTTAATCATTGGTCATTTACAGTTCCATTAATTACAAATCAACATGCCCATGCATATAATATTCTGTTACACTGTGCGCGTTTAACAAGTATGGCAAACCATGTAATAAAAAATCTGCTACAAAAAAGTTATACAAGGTGCGCGTTGCACAGGATATGTACGAGGGAAGTGTGACAGTGGTGAGGTCTGCTGTTGGAGTGACAGATGCATTCAAGGTGTAGGTGGGATTACATCAGAGATCGGCTCTGAGCCCTTTCTTATTTGCAATGGTGATGGACAGGTTGACAGATGAGATTAGACAGGAGTCCCCATGGTCTATGATGTTTGCTGATGACATTGTAATCTGTAGCGATAGTAGGTAGCAGGTTGAGGAGACCCTGGAGAGGTGGAGATATGCTCTAGAGAGGAGAGGAATGAAGGTCAGTAGGAACAAGACAGAATACTATGTAAATGAGAGGGAGGTCAGTGGAATGGTGAGGATGCAGGGAGTAGAGTTGGTGAAGGTGAATGAGTTTAAATACTTGGTTATCAACAGTACAGAGTAACAGGGAGTGTGGAAGAGAGGTGATAAAGAGAGTCCAGGCAGGGTGGAACCGGTAGAGAAGAGTGTCAGGAGTAATTTGTGACAGACGGGTATCAGCAAGAGTGAAAGGGAAGGTCTACAGAACGGTAGTGAGACCAGCTATCTTATATGGGATGGAGATGGTGGCACTGACCAGAAAGCAGGAGACAGAGCTGGAGGAAGCAGAGTTAAAGATGCTAAGATTTGCATTGCCCCTCCTCGAACCGCCACCTTATCGTGGTGGAGGGGTTTGTGTGTCCCAATGATCCTAGGAGATCTGTTGTCCGGGGCTTTATGCCCCTGGTAGGGCCACCCAAGGCAAACTGGTCCTAGGTGAGGGATGAGACAAAGTGTGGTTCAACACAACCTCCTATGATGAATAAAAAATGTGGACAGCGTTTTCCCTCACTCGGATGCGGGTCACCAGGGCCCCCCTCTGGAGCCAGGCCTGGAGGTGGGACTCGATGGCGAGCGCCTGGTGGCCGGGCTTGCACCCATGGGGCTCGGCCGGGCACAGCCCGAAGAGGCAACGTGGGTTCCCCTTCCCATGGGCTCACCACCTATGGGAGGGGCCAAGGAGGTCGGGTGCAGTGTGAGTTGGGTGGTGGCTGAAGGAGGGGACCTTGGCGGTCCGATCCTCGGCTACAGAAGCTGGCTCTTGGGATGTGGAATGTCACCTCTCTGAAGGGGAAGGAGCCTGAGCTAGTGCGCGAGGTTGAGAGGTTCTGGCTAGATATAGTCGGGCTTACCTCGATGCACAGCTTGGACTCTGGAACCAATCTCCTTGAGAGGGGCTGGACTCTGTACCACTCTGAAGTTGCCCCAGGTGAGAGGCGCTGAGCGGGTGTGGGCATACTTATTGCCCCCCAACTTGGAGCCTGTACATTGGGGTTTACCCCGGTGGACGAGAGGGTAGCCTCCCTCCGCCTTCGGGACAAGTCCTAACTGTTGTTTGTGCGTATGCACCGAACAGCAGGTCGGAGTACCCACCCTTTTTGGGGTGCTAGAGGGCATACCTTTTGGGGACTCCCTCGTACTGCTGGGAGACTTCAATGCTCACGTGGGCAATGACAGTGAGACCTGGAAGGGCGTGATTGGGAGGAATGGCCCCCTCGATCTGAACCCGAGTGGTGTTTTGTTATTGGACTTCTGTGCTCGTCACGGATTGTCCATAACAAACACCATGTTCAAGCATAGGGGTGTTCATATGTGCACTTGGCACCAGGACACCCTAGGCCTCAGTTCAATGATCGACTTTGTGGTCGTGTCGTCAGACCTGCGGCCACATGTCTTGGACACTCGGGTGAAGAGAGGGGCGGAGCTGTCAACTGATCACCACCTGGTGGTGAGTTGGCTTCGATGGTGGGGGAGGATGCCAGTCAGGCCTGGTAGGCCCAAACGTGTTGTGAGGGTCTGCTGGGAACGTCTGGCAGAGCCCCCTGTCAGAAGTAGCTTCAACCATGGAGAGTTCCCAGTGGGACTGACTGGAGGTGTGGTGGAGAAAGAGAAAGAGAGAGAGAGAGAGAGACATCAAGCATCCAAGTCCAGTCTACTTACGGAAAGCAGAGGAGAAGTGAGGTTGGTGGAGGGGAATTGTGGGCTTGTGAATTTGTGGGTAATATGGCATGAGGATGGAGTGAATGAAGCGAACAAAGTGTCACTAGCATTTTCACCTGGCACATGGCGATGGAAGTGACAGGGCTGTAGTCTTGGACTGAGTGCTGAGGTGTGTTGCTGGAAAGATTGCTGCTCTGGGGAAAGTACTTTAAATGTCTGCTTTTCCAATTGCTTTTAACTGTGTTTTATTTATTTATTCATTTTTGAATAGTTATTACAGTCCTAACAAATCTATGTTAGGTTTCATGGTTTGCCATATTTTAAATAAATATTCATTTTTGGTACCCTTATACTTTATTGTTGTCCTCTCCTCACTTGCCATAGTACATCCTCAGTTATGAACTTTTCAATGTCCAGACAGGAGCTGGTGCCAATGGCTATGGGTTTGGGGCATCACACAAACTTGACAGAACTTTTGGTTCACTACCATGGTACGTCATTCTTCAGACATTTCTAGTCCTTTGCTGAAATAGAGAAGAATGTTTTTAGTTACCTGTAGTTCTTCATTCTTTTCTCATGGTTTTCCCCCATGCCTCCAGTTTGGTCCTCATGGGAAAATGAATTGAACTATACACTAAAGTAGTGAAAATAAAAAATACAGGAGACGTTCACAAAGTTTTTTTTTAACTACATTTATTAAGAATTTCAAAAACAAATTACATTACTTTTCTACATAGACACCTTCGTTTGTGATGCAATTTTCCCAGCGTCATACTATCTTTTTAATACCCAATTACCATTCCTCCTGTCGTCACCATTTCCAATGAACATATAAAAGTGCAGAAACTTTTTGAACGTCCCTCGTAATCATTCAGATTTCAAGGACAAAGGCAAAATATTAAAAATTACAGACAACTGAGTTATTATTAACTGGAATGCTGCATCTTTTTTCTTGGATTTATGATAAAAAACTAAAAGCCTTCACAAAAGGAGAAATGCATTCTTTCAAAATTCAGAAAGCTGGACACAATTAATATGCAAATTATCATTCCTTGTTAAATTATCAAGTATTTTTAAAAAGTTCTTTTCACTGCTATGTTACAGTTTGAGGTTTTTGGCCTTGATGTTTCTATGTTTTTCCATAAACAGGGGTTTGCCCTAGTAACAGCGCCAATGTGAACATTTGATTTTGTGTTTTATTTTAAGTTTAACTGTCAAACTTGTTGTAATCCATTAGTAAATTACTCTGTTTTGCAAAGTAATTGCATTGCGAACAGTCTTTTAAACAGTATCCTGGTAATTCTGCCACTCTTATTCTCTCAGTTCATTGCATTTTTTAAACTTTTATATGCTATCCCGGCCCCTTTGTTAGTGGTATCTTTCCTGGTCTGGAATCTGCCTCCAGGATCAAATGTTCCACTGTACGCTTGCTGGTAGTATACCTCTGCTATAGCTCATGTTTGGACTCCTGCAGCGCTTCCTGGGAGTTGGAGTTCTGGTTGGCAGCCCTGTTGAGGTCCTTAGGTGCTGCTAGAGGGAGCTGCTGGGGCAGGCTTCCCTCTCAGGGGTAAATTCTGCCTGACCTGAAAGTGCTTCCTGGTTACTGTGCTGTGTCAGATGTACTCCTGGGTACAGGTTAAAAAGGAGTCATTCACGTCACCCAAGCAGTGAAAGCTGGGAGTGCCAATAGGGCACAATACCCACTTGGAGTGGCGGTGGAAGAAAGGAATTAATTTTATGGTGGAAGAATTGTGGAAAAAGCCTGTGAAAAGGTATTTTGTTCAATTAAAAGGTTCATTTGAACCAAAGACAAATACAGTTGTAGTTGTATCTGGGTTTTGGGGGGTCTACTGGCCACAATGTTCCAGTGTAATGGTTATTTTAGCTTTTATGTAATTATATTGAATATAATAAATACATTATAATTATGCTTACTATTGGGCTCAGTGATAACCTGATGACTAATTCAGGGATGATTTGTACCTTATAACCCCATATTTAGTGGAACAAGCTGTGCTGTGGCTCTCAGCAATCCTAAACTGGATTATGAAAATTCAATAATGTTATGGTGTGTTATTGTATATAGTTACTATGAGCCTTCCAATTGACGTCCATCCCATCCAGGCATGGTCCCTTTCTTCCTGCTTGCTGCCTGTATAGGCTTTAATAACTCTCCTTGGGATAAACAGGGTTAAAAATGGATGAATGGGTGGACAATTACCTTGGTGATTGCCCTATCAATGCCTAGTGCCTACTTTAAAATTATAGTTTAGACTTGAGTTCAGAATTATGGATGTAGTTTAGCATAGGTTAGGGTCACTGCATTAAGGAATAGGATGCTATGTGGACAAAATAAAATATTTAGACAGGCAGAAAATGTAATACTGCAAGGCAGTAAAGCACAAGTGTTGTAAGGGAACATGAGTTTTCAATATGTAAATGTCTGAAGATGAACACAAATCATTTATCTTTAAAAAAGTGCAGACATTTCCCCATTAAGGCAGCCTTCAGAAAGGTGTGAAATTAAACAACTGTTCAATATTCAATATACTAATTGCTTTGTTTCCATATTTGGTCATCGTTTATAATAATTTGTGTAATGCTTTGGGTCTTCACTTTATATGACAGGCATAATGTAAAACAATAACTGGTGAAATAAAACATCATTCCCAGAATGGATGTGATTTTGATTCACAAAGCTTAAGTCCACATTCAGTTTCTATAATTATAACTATAACTTCCTGAGCTCCTTTAGTTATACTGGTTTTCAAGTAAAAGTGAGGAAAACCATGCAGTTAGTATTTATTTGGAGGTAGGTCTTACTTGGATGAATGTGTTAATAAAACTCTTTCCTTTAGCAGCATCATGAACTCTGATATCATATACAGTTTTAATATAATATGCTTCTTATTTTGAAGAGCAGTTGCATGCTCTTTATCTATCCAGTAAACAAGAGTTAAACAGCCTGAAATGAGATCCATACTGCTGACTCGTTCAGCTATTATTAACATTACAGCTGTTCCACAGAGTGAAATATGTTTATTTAAATAATGGATCAGAATTTAAAGGAATATGGGATAGCCAGTGATTTCTGTACACACAAATATTTCCTTGATGCCAGATGGAGGCTGTGAGATGGATCTACACTCCTTTATCCCTGCGTAGGATTAATCTGAAAGGCTGATGTCAGATTTGATAGTAAAAGGAACCCGTGCTTTGTCAGTGTGACTTCATCTTCCGCTCCCCTACCCTGAGGTCATTTCCTTACCTGTTTAAAGAGACACATCAGCCATCAGAGTAATGTATTACTACATTTCTGCAGCATGAGGCTGAGCAGACTGCTTTGATGGATTGTGTGCTAGGATTTTTTCATTTTACTAGTTGTGAATCAGAAAAGCCTCTGTCTGCCAGATTGTGTGTTTGATAGTAAGAAGTCTCTGCAGGAACTCTCTGGCAATACTGTAATTCTGAACTAAAGGACATTTCTAAAAAATTACATCTGACACACTTTCGCGATGTTATTCTCCCAAGGGTAAACTGATTTTGAACATACATTAATCCTTATATCCATATTAAAGATTATGACATATCTTTTAATTATGGACTCATCACGTAACACAAGATTTTGTTATACCATATGTTACTTGTGTCCTTCAGTCTAAGTGATAATTTGCTTAGTGGCATAATGACTCTGAAACATCAACAGCTTATAAAAGTCTATTTCTTGCCAGCACTGGTATAACCATATAGTTTTTAGTAGTCCTCATCTGTATTTGCCAGAGGAATAACATTTTTTTCTTATCAATATCGCATAACTGAACCCTAATACATCATAATGTCCTACGTTTCTAAGTGTAACTAATGAAAAACTAAAGAGTTACTTTTGTTGTAGCTTCCCAACAAATAATTATGTATTTTGGAAGCAAATAAAATTAGTATTTTTTGTCTTACGTTGCAGAGTTGCAAAGTGGTTATGCTGGCCCATTTATGTTGAGTTTAAACATTCTCCCCATGTCTGTTTGCTTTGGATACTTCAATTTTATATCATGACTGAACTGCAGATATACATGGAAGAGCATGCAAGTAATATTCTGAATCTTCAATATCACTCATCTATTTTCAGAACTTAATGTAAGAGAGAAAAAGAACAGTGATTGGTACAAAGCTGAAATTTGTCCTGGCTGTAATGCCAGTCCATCACTTTAAATCAGCAGAACTGTATACTGAACAGGCAGTTTTATGAAAAATTATCAATATGAACAACTGGAGAAAACCAATAAAGAAACCGTGATAATATGAATGATAGGCCTTCTTTAATTATTATTGTCGAGGTGAGGTAGCTACAGTATTTTATATAAGGAAGAGAGAAGTTTTGAGATAGGGTACTAATATGACGGAAAATGGCAATGTGTTGCCAATTGATTAGCACGTGCAAGTAAGAATAGTATATGTGACAGTATTGACCTTATGAATCTATGTTTTTTGCGTAAGGTAGAACAGCTGTTAGCAACTCCACCTCATAGATTCTGCATCCTCGATTTGGCTACCATGTCATGTTCCTTCTCCACTTGAGGCAGCACCTTATTCCCAACTTGAGGGGGCACTACATTCTTTACCAGCTCAGAACCATCCCTTCAGACTTAGAAGTTCTCATCCTCATTCCGGGTGCTTCACACTCAGCTGCAAAACGCCCCAGTGCTTGTCTGACACCTAAGCCTGATGAACACAGCAGGACCACAATATCTGCAAAAAGCAGACATGCAGTCCTGAGGTCACTGAACTGGATACACTTCACTAATTGACTGCACCTAGAAAATCAGTCTCTAAAAATTATGAGCAGAATAGGTAGCAGAGGACAGTCCTTTTGGAGTCCTATACACCCAACTAGAACGAGTCCAAATCATTGCTGCAATGTGAACCAAGCTTTCGCTCTGCTTGTACAGAGACTCATTATCTTTTAACAGCAGGCCTTGTATCCCGTACTCTCACAAACATTTTAGAATTCTCATGAGGAAGCTGGTCCAGTGTTCCATGGCTGGGATGAAATCTGCATTGTTCCTCCTTTCCAGAACCCTGGCATAGGCTTACACAGGGCAGTTGATGAGCGTGATTTCCCCTACAGTTTGAGCACACCCTTTCTTAAAGATGGGGACCACCACCACACTTTGCCTGTCCAGAGGCACTGTCTCCAGTCACCATGCAATGCTGAAGATGTGTGTTAGCCAATAAGCCTGACAGCATCCAGATCCTTCAAGGATTCAGGGCGAATATCATTTACACCTTGGGCTCTGTCACCATTTTTTGTGTTTTTTTAACTACCTCAGTGACCTCAGCTCCAGTGATGGATGAGTCATTCTCTGAGTCCCCTTGAAGGTCCTCAAAGCGCGCCGTACACTACCCAACTGTATCCCCAGGTGAAGTCAGCAGCACTTCATCCATGTTAGGGTAATAAAGAAGGAACAGTTAGCTCCATAAGTATTTGAACAATGACACAATTTCCATAATTTTGATTAATTTAAAGAGTATTTAAAGGCCAAGTCAATCAACTAACCTCAGCCCTACTAGAGATGCATGTCATTTGCTGAAGACAAAACTGATGGAAGAAAGTCCAATGAACAAGAAGCAACTGAAGGCAGATGCAGTAAAGACCTGGCAAAACATCACTAGGTTGGAAACCTAGCACTTGGAGATGACCATGGGTTCCAGACTTCAGGTAGTCATTGAAGGATTTTCAACCAGATATTGAAAATGATCATTATATTTATGATTATATTAGTTTGTCCAAATCTATTTGAGCCCCTGCAATTGGGGGACTATGCAGAAAAAATATTTGTATTCCTAAACTACTCATAGGATATTTTTGATAAACCCATCGAAATGAAGCTGAAAGTCTACTCTTCAATCACATAATGATTGTTTAATGTCAAATACATTGTGGTGGTATACAGAGCCAATATTATGAAAATTGTGTCACTGTCCAAATATTTATGGACCTAACTGTATAACTGTATCTATAACAATAAATATCTAGCACCCTGTCTAGCATCTCTCCATTGCTTATGTTTTCTTATTTCAATCTGCTATGCTAATATTAATTCATGTTGGTTGATTGCACTTAAATTAAATTAAATTCTTCTAGCATATTGTATCATGTCCTCTCTCTCTGCTGCCTGTCTGGCTAACTAACCAATCCATATCATTCCGGTAAATCCACCATGACATCACCAAAGAGTGCCTGTTCCCATAAAAGATTATTCCAGATGGCTAATGTTGTTGCAGACACATAGTTTCTCCAAAAATATATGCTGTCAGTGCCTACAATATGCTTTGACCTTGTGCAGTGATTTCAACATAATGACGCCTTTGTACACCAAGTGTCAAGCAAGCTGTAAATTTCACAGAGGGAGGAAATAACTTTGTTATAAAATTGTTAATAGAAATAAAAAATGAAGCAGGCGTAGTTAGTAATGAAGTGAGAACCAGAAGATGGAATAATTAGTGACATTATCAGTAGGTTCATTCTAGTGGTGTCAGATGTCCGATTTATAGTTGGCTACTATGCTTATCCTAGTATTCCCTGTTGTTCTGTCTATTCCCCCCAGTAAAAAATTGCAGATAGCAGTACAAACTTTGTTAATCTGTGCTTCACCCCCACACCATCCTCTTTTAAAGCAGATCAGATTAACAGAGAGCAAATATTTATATAAACTATATAAATCTGCAGTGCGTGGGTTAAGTGCATTCTGGATCATGTGACAGGGGTGCTTTTTAGGTTGTTTTAAATTCTGTTAATCTTCTGTTATCCTGCCTGATCTTTTATGTCACATCATGAGGCTGTCTACACTGTTGCTATGCATAGAACAGCAGTCATTTAGTTTCTCTGCATCACATTCCTCATGCTTATGAAGCTGTTAGTTGAAGGCAACTGAGAAATTGCTGTAAATAAACAGTCCAATAAGAAGGTCTTTTCTATGGTAATCACTTCAGCACTGTGATGTATAGCAGAAGGTGGCTTGCACAATTGTTGGCAACCTCTGCTTCTTCTTTTATTATAACACTTAGATTTTTTTTACTGGATGACATATTCACTTATGTTAACAATTATTAAGATGGCTTTTTCTGCTGAAGGTTGTAATTGCTCTTTTGAGGTGGCATGTCTATTAATGAAGGAAGTAATTTTAATATCACACTTTAGAAGCAATCTACCTAAGAGCCTATTGTTTTGTAATTATCACTAGCGTTTGCTATGACTAGCCCTCAGATACCTATCTCATTTTGTGTCATTTAACATTTATGTGTCTTCTAGTCTGCATTTTTTTTTGTCCTTTCTTTCTGTTTTTGTTTTAGCTGTCTTGGTTGCAGAATGGTTAGAATTGCAAATTATTTATCCAACTTCCTGGATCAAGGATTTTGGGTCGATAAATTCTCTCATTGTATATGTAAAGTCTTCACATTCTCCTTAAATCACTGTGGGCTTTTCTTCACCTATTTGGGTAATCATCAATATCAAACAGGCCCTATGTAAATGAGAGTTGTTGAATGTGTGACTGGGCCCTATGATTGTCCTGAAATGAGTCTGCTTAAAAGAGCCTAAGAAGCAAGCCAGCACCTATGACTAACCTGCCCAAAAGAAAATCGCCATAACTCAAAAAATGAGGAGCTGGCAAAACAGATATATCAAAAGGCCCCACTAAAGGGAGGATAACCATCAACCCCTGGCTTTTAAACAAAGAAGTCCACAAAGACTAATTGAAGATTTCCTCTAAAAAATTGAAAATGACACAATAATCCCCAACATAGCAAAAAAGGACTTAACTAATCCTTTGAGCATGGAAAAAGTGCTATAAAAATAAATTGTATTATTATTATTATTAATCCACAGCAAACAATTCTCAATAAACAATCCACAAGCAGAATCCAAGAAAATAGTCAAGAAATTCACAAAAACCAGCACATCCAAACAGAAATAGCAATACTGACAAAACTCCACAATGAAGGAAATGATCTCCTGCTCCTGGTCACTTAAATAGCCAGAGAGAGGGTTTAAGAGTGGTGATGTTAGGGTGGCTCCACCCCCTTGTGTGCCACCCACAAAGAAGAAGGAACAGAGGTATTTTTAAAAAGGCAATACATAATAACAAAATTTATAGAAAAAATGAAACATAATAATGTGAAAACAAAAATAACCGCAAAACACATGAACATACCTAAATACTTAACAGTGAGTGAGTGGTGACCTGGGGCCTCATGTATAAATGGTGCGTATGCACAAAAATGTTACGTACTCCCGTTTCCAATCTCAAATTGCGATGTATAAAGCCTAAACTTGCTGCAAAGTCACGCACATTTTCACGGTAACTCAAACCCTGGCGTATGCGACTTCTCCACTCGGTTTTGCAAACTGGTGGCACCCAGCATCAAAGCAGTGCTTTTGTTGCAGTGTAGTTTCCCTTTCTTTTTTAGATTCACATCCCTGATGTGGCTTTATCATATACACTGAAATTTACCGCATATTGTTTATTAGTTTAAGGCATCTGATGGTAATTAACCTGTAACAATATAATGGTCCACAGAATGGCCAAACTATTCCAAATACCATAACTGCTTTAGCGTCGTTACTCTCACTGCACCTTCTTTTTCTTTCAGCTACTCCCGGGGTTGCCACAGCAGATCATCTTTTTCCATATTACTCTCACTGTACCACTCAGAGTATATATATATCACTGTATCTGAGTGTGGAATCGAAAAGAGAATTATCGGTATACAGCATCTAGCACACGCTGCCTTAGCCTCGTGGTTCAGAAACAGTTTCATCCCAAGAACTATAAACACAATCAATCAGTACATCAAGCGCTCCTTGTAGAAGTGTTTGTATTTATAAGTACAATTACCTCAGTGTAAACTTTTGATACAGTTATAATATTGCACAACCTGAGCCACTTTGTAAGCGCGTATTTACATATGATGACGATATCATTTTTAAGATGAAATGCAGCAAAATATGTGTATTCTATTATACAGATAAAACTTTAAATTCATTTAAATAATCAATATTGTTAGTAATTAAACATGTGAGGACATGGTGTCACAGCGCTAGCAAGGAGCTGGCGCTTCATTCACGGATTGCTCCTGCCTCGTGCTGTATTCTTGCTGGGGCTGGTGTGACACTGGAAGGATAGATGGATAGAATAATTAAACATGTACTATGAAGATATTTCAGTGTTCCTTAAAAGTTTTGAAGAATCAGTGTTCTCAGCTTACAGATGGCTTAACGTCTATTACAGAGCTGATTGTGTGGCGATTGGGTATTTTGAGAAAGAAAAGGAAGGACAGGAATTGGGGGTTAGTACATTGAAAGAGATAGAACTGTTGCAGTAAATTATTTAATTGAAGGTTGCGCGCAGCGCAGCAAGCATCTCACGTGAGGCATGAACAATCACTGCGCCACCATGTTCCCATGTTTAATAAATGCTTTAATTCCTATCATCATCAAAATGATATCAAGTATACATCTCAGTATTTAAATTATTCAGAGATCTATAATATCATGAATGTAATGGATTCTGCATCCTGTCGGAGGAAGAGAAGGCCCATTTAAAAAGCACACAGTGATTCACACACACAGAGCACACAGAAGAACACATACAAAACAAAGCATTAAACGTGCTACTTTAGTTACGATGGGATTTGAGAAACTAGTAAATTAAACGATTTTAAGATGAAGTTTATGATGTTCTACTTTAATGACAAAATAAACTACATGATTAAAGTGGAAATTTCAAGATTAAAGTCAACATTTCGAGCTTTTGCACTCATGTGCACTCGTGTTACTTTTCACTCTGACCAGGATTTATGGAGCGGAAGAACGTGGAAGTTGGCGAACGCACAGATTTATGCATCTGGATTTTTTTGTGCGTACAAACATTTCCACTTTTGTCTGTACACCATGTTTTAGTGTGAATTCTACACACGGCGTTATGCATGAGGCCCCTGGATTATATGGGTTTGAGAACATATATATACTGTATATATATTCAACCTGATCCACATTTATAACACAAGGTAGGATACTTACTCACATTTAACCAAGGGCTCAAAACCAAGGAATAAGTTATTATTTTAGGATCAACATGAGGCCAATAATTACTTCTTATGGTGAAGAGCAGAATTTTTTAGTGAGCATTCCTTCAGCCACTCTACATGCACAGTGTTATTTATTGTGAAAGATATTGGAAGAAATTCTAATGAAATTGAGGATAATATTTTAGTTTCTGTTCATGATTTACTGGCAGTTACAAGAGGTCCTACTGTCTAAACAGAACATCAACCAGTGGCATTCACCCTTTTGCATTTAGGTTTTTAAATAGTCAATATTGGTCTGCCATCTCGGGATGGCAATACAGCAAATGAGAGGCGTCCCCAGCTATTCTGATGGCTTCAGTCTTGTTTTTCCTAAACAGGCTATTAAAGGCTGTACTGGGTAGCAGTACATACATTTGAGAATTGAGTTTATAAGGGAAACTATTTGACTTAAGTGAGGGTGACCAGAGTTTTAGGCGAGAAGTATATGTTTGCTTTGTGAACGTGTGTGCCAATCTTTCGTTTTGTTTCTGGGGTTTGTGCTTGCTATTATAAAATAAAGGTGAAATTGCACACAAAATGTATGTTGCAATCTATATTACAATGTTAATGGGTCTGTCATTTTTTTGCAAAAATTACATCCCTCTTGCTTCTGTGATGCACATCCTCGACTTTATGTGAATGTTTTTATAGAAACATTTTGATCTCAGAGGCAGCACTGTGGGTCTTCTTCATGTCTGCAGCATGTAGTGTACTAAATTCCATCGGGAGTATTTTGGTGATATGATTGCCACAGTACAGATGAAGTAGCAATGCTCTCTTGACAATTGGCAACTCCCAAGCAGGTGCTGGAAGAAATGTGAAGATATTAAATCTGCCACTGGGTGTATCGTTGGCCTGATATAATGTAAATGAAATTGACCATCCTCAGACCTGTAGTTCCTCAGGATTTCTTTAGTTTTCACAACTCATGTTTGAGTAATGCAAGCCAAAACATTCATCAAGAGAGTCTAAACAAAGGCAGAGAACTCTCGGGGAACTCTGCGGTTCCCTGGCATATAAAAATTTGGCACAGCTTGTTAAGTTTAAATTTTAAACTGTCTAGTTAAGTTTTTAATTTCTTTTTGCCATATACTCTACCACAGTAGTTTTGAGAATATTGTGTTATTTTCTTAATTCTAATCAATTAATCCCTCACCAGCTTTTATGAGTCCCCTCTTTGGCACCTCACTGTTTAGTCATGTAGCCTTGCTTAGCAATATACAGTAGACAGGATACAGTACAATTTGTTTTCAATATGAGATCAAAATAGTGGGTAAGAAGAAACAGAAAACTGTGTTCAGTTCATCTTGTTTGTTCATCTAGATCGGGGTCCTCAATCAAAGTCCTGGAGGGCTGCAGTGGCTACAGGTTTTCATTCCAGCCAGTTTCCCAATTAGAACTCAGACCTTGCTGATAATGAAACTTGCTATTTAACTGTAGGCCTTGTTAGTGCTTTCATTCATCAAAGACAAATTTTCGTTACATTGTTGATCAGAGGGCCTCAGTTATAGTTCTGGAGGTCGGCAGTGGCTGCAGGTTTTCACTTCAACCAATTTCTGAATTAGAACTCATTTATTTACTACAAAAGCAACACAGTTCTTGGGAGTTTAGTTATCTGGCCTGTTACAATTAAGAAGCCTTAATTGCCTGTTTTAGTGTGAGCAGCTGCATTTAAGTTTTAATTGTTGCTTGTTTAATTAACCAGACATTACTTAATAATTAAATGCAGTTAACCAATAAACCAGCAGCTCTCCAGCTAACAGCCTTCCTTTTAAACCTGAGCATGTGCCCAATGAAGTATCTGTGTTAAAAATGTTTACAAATAAATGAGAGGGGAAATGGAAGGACCGTCAAGTTTAAATCTATTCTGGTCCACAAAACACATGGATAATGTTCTCAGAGAAAGAAACTCTACAGTGCAATTCAAATTTCCCTTGGATGAATGAATGCACTAACAAGCCAAATAGTTAAATACCAAGTTTCATTATCAGCAAGGACCATCTTCTAATTGGGGAAACTGGCTGGAAAGGAAAAGCTGCACCCACTGTGGCCCTCCAGGACTGTGATTGAAGACCCATGATCTAAATTGTTTCAGTCGAACATTACGAGTATATCCTCTTCACCCTTTAGATAGCCATGAAACAGTCGTAATTTGTAGTTTGGACAGAACACGTGTAAACAAGCATTGTAGCTACAGACAAACTGTAAATACCCAATATTTGTTAGTGTTTAAAGACACTCCATAACCTATTTGGTGTGCACTCTCGCTCTGGAAGGCAAAGAGTTATGTTAAGATTTGGAAAGTAAATGGATGTAATGACTTGCTGGATGAGGAAGAGGCCAAGAATGGTAATGGTTAGTAGTTTGGTTGCCATGTAGAAAGACTGCTGCTCTTTGAGGATCTTGTCTAGCTTATTCAGATGGACATAGAGATTTTAATGGTGTTTTTTTTTTATTTGCTTTGTTCTAAGATACTCTATATTATCCCTACTTCATGTCTGCATGATGAACATACATTTTTGAAGAAAACAAAATACTGAAAAGCCTTCTGTGTACAGCAATATTGCCAAGCTGCCTACTCCATAGCTGAGAAATGACTTGTTGGAAACACAGTGTGTAGTTGTGCTCAGCAATACCTTGGCATTTTTACTAGTTTAAAACAGAGAGGATTTCAGCCAGGTATTTGTAGTCAATATAACACATAGTGATTCAAGGGTGAGATTTCAATTTGTGACTTAACAGTTCATCCTCCTACACTGCCTAGCTAATGTACCATCTGTCTCAAATAAATATCATGTGTTCTACCTAACTATGTAGCTATTTTTAAGGCAGCAAGCAGAAGTACCTGATTAGGACCACCAAACATGAGTTAACAATAAATGTAAACTAATTTCTTTCATTCCACTAGCAAAACACTCTACAGCTGGGGTTCCCACGTTCAGTACTGGTGTACCACTGTGCCTACAGATGTTCATTCCAAGTAGTTGTATGAATCAGTCGGTCACTCTTTTGTCTCATCAATCCAATTGTTTAGCCTGCCCTTTTTCTTTTCTTATTTTGCATTCAGAAAACTGTTCTTTTATGATATTTGCCTTTAGAAGAAATACAGATATGTGTTTTGTTGTCATAGCTGTAAACACTTAACTTTCTTTTACCTTTTTATTTCAGTTCACCTTCTACTGTGGAGTTTACTCTTAATTGTATCCAAATACTAACAATTAGTGAGGAGCAGTGCAGACACAGGTACAAATTTCACTGAATGTTAAAGCAGACCCGCTACTTCAAAGTTACATTCATTTGCACACAGGGGTGTGTAGTGGTTAAGACTTTGGACCAGAGATTGTGGGTTCATGTCTCACTGACACTGACACTGTGACCATGAGTAAGTCACTTCATTTGCCAGTATCCTATTGGAAAACAAAAGAAATGTAACTCATTGTATCTATTGTATCTCAAATGTTGTAAGTCACCTTGGATAAAGGAATCAGGCAAATTATAATTAGTAACAAAAGGCTTAAGTGGACCACCTTAACAGCAAGTGTTCATACCGACCACCTTCAGCTTTTAACTTGACTCCTACTTTTAATAAACAAGCTGTTATTTCCCAGTTGCTGTTATTTTTTGTGTCAATCCAGGAATTAAAAAATGGGTTTGCTAAATTTTAGGGGAATGTCGCAAGCATTTGTGTTTGTGTGAATATTGTTCTTTTTCTCACTTTTTATGATTTTTTCCTCTTTCTATGTTTTGGTAAGTAGCACTTTTCTTGAATGAATGAATGAATGAATTAGCTCACAATTTTATACAGAAGTAGCTGCTTCTCTTTGGTATTCAGTGTCATTTGCACCAATGTCTGTACTGCTCATTGCCATTTGTCAGTATTTGGTTGTTATTAAGGGAGTAAACTCCACAGGAAAAGGTGAATTAAAAAGAACATGGTAAAAGAAATTTTACATTTAGTGTAATGACAAAGAATACAATTTTTTTCCCTGTAAATAAACTAGCAAATATTTCTGAATGTAAAATAAGAGAAGAAAAAGGCCAATTAGACAATTTAGCAATAAGTCTGAATAATTTTTTATGAAACTGGTTGAAATGAAAATCCACAGCCACAATGTTTCCCCAGGAGTGAAATTGGGAACCCCTGCTGTACAGTATATTTTCATCTCCCTTAAATGTCTAATATTACAGTTATAGCTGCTTATCTCTAATGTGCAGCATATCCATTTTTACTAAACAACATATAAAAAAAAGCAAAACATTTTGGTGCTCATCTACAGTGTAAAGCAATTTCAATACAGCACATTACCAACTGATACAGTATTTGTACATTATGGATAGCACAGTTTTATTAAGAAATGAGAAGGTAAAACCAAGTGAAGTGGAATGGAAAAGAAATACTGACAGGCTGTTGAAAGGTGAAAATGAAAGTGAAGACAATAAATCAAGACCTAATAGAAGGGTAACTGTAAAGTCTGCACATGAGGATAGTGAAAGCTGTGAAATTGTTGGAAGATAAAGGTGCATTTTTGAGCATTCTGTACCCTCCTGTACCTATACGGTAAAGTCAACAGTTTCAAAATGCTGACTGCACATGTAGTCTAAAGTTTCCCATCAAATTTTGGCAAGCCATTTTGCTCTACTATGTCTTTTGGAAAAAAAGTGAAAACTCAAATGACAGTTTTAATATGCAGAATTCACACATTTGGTCGACAACTGTGATTTGATTACCCTAATTGCCAAGACTGTAGTTTTTCTATTTTAAGTCTGTTGATGATGATTTGGACAAAGCGATTGCTCTGCAGATAAGGTTTGCTTTATTTCAGTTCACATAACAGTGAGAGTTCCGTAACACCATCTTGTGAGCCTGTTGTGGTCCATATAAAGAAAGTATCCAAAAAATTGAGAGAGGCCAACAAACATTAAACAAAACATTAAAGTCCTAATGCACAATATGGTAGGTGAGGACTAAAGCTGGACCAAAAGTCTAAAACACTAACTTCGTGATCTTTTTCCTAGCTACACTAAACAAAAAATGCTTTAGTTGCATTCACTGAGTCAAGTAAATAATACACTGTCTCCTGACTGGCAATGGTCACTGTTAATAGGAAACAACATGGCTTCCCTCACGATCCAAAAAATCAAATAGCAGTGTCCTTAAAATAAAAACACCAAGCAAAAGAAAAGCAACATGCACACAAATGAAATAATTGAATTTATACAAAAAAATGTAGAAAATGTTTCAGAAACATGACAATTAATGATGTAAAACATAATAAAGAGGCAGAAAAAGGCTTGGGGTAGACACCCCATATACTTGGAACTAGCAAAAAACAATGATCAAAAAAAGGGTCCTTACAGACTGAGTTCAAGACAGATCTGACTTAATGGCAACAAGATGGCATTTTTATAGGCAGGTCGGAGAATGTTTTTCCTGGAGTAAAAGTTTAAGATTTTTACTCTAAGTGCTTTTATTGAAAACAGGCTCACTTTACTAAAGCCTTACTGCATAAAGAAATATGGAACTGTGGTTTATTCAAACTAATTTTCAAACTGACATGATACTGTATTTTAGTGCAGCACTTAATCATGTGCTTACAATGTCTAACAGATATCCATTTATAGTTGAAGTTTTTTCACTGTTATTTTTTATATAAGTGTTACACTCTGAGATTGTAGACATGATGATACAGTACATGGGACTGAATGGTATATTTAGATTTCACAATATGATTTGTAAACTATCTCATGATAGAATTATAACTATTTACTCTTAAAGTAAAATAAACAAAATAGTGAGCAACAAACAATTTTAACAACTAAGTTATAAAATTTAAAGAGTATATAAAGTACAGGAAATAATAACTACAAGGGGTTTTCTTCAGTTATGCCATTTTAAACTGGAGCATGAACAAGTGAAATCAGGCCAAACCTAGTTCATGTTTTGTTCTGATTATTGTATTAAGATTTATATATGTTGCGGCCAAAGCCCGAAATCGGCCAAAGTGGGAAGTGTCCAGCCAAATCGGGAAATGGCCAATGTCGCTGTAAATTGGCCAGCCAATGTCTGATCTTTCCTTGATTTTGGGATTTGGCCAGACAGTTTGCAAAATGGCATGGGGCGATACGGCCAAAGTCGGAAGAAAAAAGGCATGAGCAGATTTTGGTGGGTCTGTATAATTTCATAATTTATACACTCTCTTTACTTTATGAATATCCATCATCACTTGTTACAACAAGATGAACTTTTATGACATTTCGAATTGCACAACAGTTTCTTATTTCTACATTTGCAACGATTTGTTGCACAATTAATAGTGCAATTGCATCGAGTATAGCCTTGGCCACCGGTCAGTGATTGGGAAGACGTGTCGGTTCGTAGTGATTTTTCTTCTGTGCCTACGGATTCCACTGTGAGCAGTTTCTTGTGCAGAATAGAAAACTCACTTCTGGAATACCACGTGCACGCCACCGTCACACCAGAAGCGAAAGATGTGCCGTGGACAGTCTTACATCAGCACATTGAATTTTGGCCAGGGATTTCCCGCCACTTTGTAAAATGGCCAGCCAAAGTAGCATATACACTGGTCATTTCTAGTAATCGGACTTTGGCCACACCTCTCGGCCCAAAATACGAAATGGCCGGCCAATTCGGGAACTGGCAGAACTTCATGTTTTGGACTAAACATATACGAATGCTTTGGAATCACTTCCATTTTTTTTTCCTGACAAACCAGTACGAGAAAATCCCTACATACGATATGCTGTTCAGCTCATCTTGCTGTTTAGTTATAGAAGATGTCAAGCTTTTTGGGATTCCTCTCTGTTTTTAGACCTCTAGATGTGAAAAAACCCTCCCTTTTAGGATATTTTTAGACTGCATATTGTGTAGGAAATTACACCCTTATGGTAAAATGTAAACCAATAGGTGCCTGAAGCAAAAATGATCAGTAGGACTTGTGCATGCCACATAAATCAACCTCAAGGGTTTACCTCCTAACGGGATATAAGGGGTCAAAGTTACTAATTTTTAGAAAACTGTGACAAAAAAGGAATTGGTAATATGGGCATGTGGAGTGTTATTTTCTGCTATTTCCAGATTGCTGATCATGGATATGACTATATTTTTGATATTTGATTCTTTACCGGAGATCCCAGCCATCTAAGAACCACTCAAGGGAGGTTACAAATGACAAATTTTAGACATAAGCATGTGGTTATTGTTTTAGACTATTTCAAAGTCAGTGATTATGAATATGTCATTATTTTTGGTTTTTAATCCTTTACTTGAGATCTAGCCATCTATGTAACTCTATCAGAGGATGAAAAGTGACTAATAAACATTTAAATTAAAGGACAACTTTTAATATTTCAAAATATCTAACACAGGTATTCTTCTCTATTGCATAATTCTACCTCATTCTACTACTACCTCATGAAGCAAATCATTACATTTCTTGTGAACACCCTAAATTAATATTATTCAACACTAATTCCTTATTTTGTAATGTTAACATAACCAGCCTACTAAGTAAATTATTTCCTGTGATATATATGGAAATTGTACCAACCAGGAACCTGAGAGGGATTCATCATTGAAAAGTTTCGAACTGTGTCATCATCGTGTTCTGTACTTAAAGGCTTGAAATGTCTTCATGGTCTTGAAGTCTTCATGGAGTTTTAAAACAGTCTCTTTAGTGGTTTATGTATTTTTTTTATTGTGTAAAAAGCCTTTATTGATAGCCTGTTCATTAATCTGCCCCTATCTATGTATGACTATCATCGGCTACAGCCTAGAGGGCACTGGCTGGCTGGCTGCAGGGCCCTGCCTTGGGGGGAAAAAAGTCATTGGATTAATTCTGTTCAATTACTTTTTAGGAAAATAAAATTTTTTACATTGTTACTTTAAGGATGTACCTTAAATTACCTGCAGGGATGGACTGGCCAATGGGACTAACGGGACAAACCCTGCCACACTCTCTCTTTCTCTGTATGTGCTGTGCTGTTGAGCCAAAGCTGTAAAACAGAGCAAGTGAGTGAGAGAGAGAGGTGACATGACTGCTCCACACTACATACTCTGTGTACCTGTCCTATCACAGAATGGCATTATCTCTTAGCCATCCCACCGTGCCTAACCAATGCGAATGAGAAAAATGTGCGAGAAGAGGGTAAAGACAGGAAACGCTTTTTTAATTAAATAACAAATATGAAATTCATGACTGCAGCAGGGTCAGCATGTCAATCTGATAAGTACAATGACATTCATTCTTGCATATTTCCTTGAAAAGATTGACAAAAATGCAAAACCTTTTTTTAGCATATACAGTGTATAAATAATACAATAAATAATTGATTAACCAGTGACTGAAGTGAAGAAAGGTAAGTTGAAAGATTAGGGACACCAGGGGCCTCAAGTATAATGCTGTGCGTAGAATTCACACTATAACATGGCATACGGACAAAAGCGGAAATGTTCGTACACACAAAAAAATCCAGATGCATAAATCTGTGCGAACGCCAACTTCCACGTTCTTAAATAAATTCCACGTTCTTACATAAATTTTGGTCAGTGTGAAAAGTAACGCACATGCACACACCTGCTGTCCTGCCCCAACTCCTCCCAGAATTACGCCTCTTTGAATATGCAAATCAATATAAATAGCCCTTAAGCTCAGCCTTCTGTGAAAAGATGATGGCAACAGCACAGAGGAAAATAGAAGAATTTACTATTTGCTGGTTTAAACAGTGATATAATCAACAAAAGGAAGTTGATCAAGTGACAGAGTGTCGGAGAAACTCGAATGCTCAAGTTTACAAAGTTGCACAGTGCCCGAAATAAAAAAGAAATCACCGTGAAAAGGCGAATCGTAGCCCACCGTCTGAGTGTCATATGAAAGCTTATTAGAGTACAGAGAAAAAAAATAGGCACACAGTGGGGAAAAAAGCACGAAATGTCCACTTTAATCACATAGTTTATTTTGTCATTAAAGTAGAACATCATAAACTTCATCTTAAAATCGTTTAATTTACTAGTTTCTCAAATCCCATCGTAACTAAAGTAGCACGTTAAATGCTTTGTTTTGTATTTGATCTTCTATGTGCTCTATGTGTGTGAATCACTATGTGTTTCTTAAACAGGCTTTCTCTTCCTCCGACAGGAAACAGAATCCATTACATTTGTGATATTACAGCTCTCTGAATAAGTAAAATACTGAGATGTATACTTGATATCATTTTCTTGATGATAGGAGTTAAAGCATTTTATTAAACATGGGAACACGGTGGCGCAGTGATTGTTCCTGCCTCCCACAAGAGGAACCTTAGATGAAATAATTTATTGCAGCAGTACTGTCTTTTTCAAACGAACTAACCCCCAATTCCTGTCCTTCCTTTTCTTTCTCCAAATACCCAATCGCCACACAATCAGCTCTGTAATAGACGTAAAGCCATGTGTAAGCTTAGAATGCCGATTTTTCAAAACTTTTAAGGAACATTTAAATATCTTCATAGTACATGTTTAATTATTCTATCCATCTATCCTTCCAGTGTCACGCCAGCCCCAGCAAGAATACAGCGCGAGGCAGGAACAATCCATGAACGGAGCGCCAGCTCTGTGCTAGTGCTGCGGCACTGTGTCCTCACATGTTTAATTATTAACAATATAGATTATTTAAATGATATTAACATTTTATCTGTATAATATAATAAACATATTTTCTTGCATTTCATCTTAAAAATGATATTGTCATCATATATAAATACGCGCTTTATAAAGTGGCTCAGGTTGTGCAATATTATAACTGTATCGCAAGTTTACAGTGAGGTAATTGTACTTATAAGTACAAAGTGTTCTACAAGGAGCACTTGATGGACTGATTGAGTGCGTTTATAGTTCTTGGGATGAAACTGTTTCTGAACCACGAGGAAAGGCTCTGAAGCGTTTGCCGTATGAGAGCAGTTCAATAGACAGCATGGCTGAGGCAGCATGTGCTTGATGGTGTATACCGATAATCTCTTCCCAATCATCTGCTGAAGAGCAGTGATTTCCCACTCAGATACAGTGTTATAAATGCTCTGAGTGGTGCAGTGCGAGTAATATGGAAAAAGATGATCCGCTGTGGCAACCCCTAATGGGAGCAGCTGAAAGAAGAAGAAAAAGGTGCAGTGAGAGTAACAATGCTAAAGCAGCTATGGTATTTAGAATAGTTTAACCATTCCATAGACTATTATATTGTTACAGGTTAATTACAATCAGATGCATTAAACTAATAAACAATATGCGGTTAATTTCAGTGTATTTATAAAGCTGCATCAGGGATGTGGATCTAAAAAAGAAAGGGAAACCACACTGGAACAGTAGCACTGCTTTGATGCTGGGTGCCGCCAGTTTGCAAAACTGAGCGGAGAACTTGTTTACGCCAGGGTTGGAGCTACCGTTAAATGTGCATGGCTTTACGGCAAGTTTAGGTTTTATACTTCGCGATTTGAGCATGGAAACGGGCTTACGCAACATTTTTGTGCATATGCACCCTTTATACATGAGGCCCCAGGTGTTTACAATACATCATCATAGTCAGAACATTTATCTTTGATATTTTATCTCATGTATTTAAACTGTTTTATGCTTTACTTTACAAGGATGTGAACTTTCAAACATAGACTGGAGTTTTGTTCTTTTTAATGTTCTGGTTGTTTAAGTATTAACTAATTAAGGGCACAAAGTGATAACACTGACATTCCTGTACTTTCCATTCATTATTGTCCCTGTGGGGTCTGCTGTGCTTATCACCAATTCTCAGTATTTGCATACAATTTGTATGCAAAGCAGACCCACAGAGCTAAATAGAAAATGACAAAATAAAGTTAAACATTTAAAGATATTGCGAAAATACAGCTTAATTGCACATACATATAACTGTAACATTATTGTACTTTTCCCTAATGCAAAACAAGAGAAGAAATAAAGGTAAAATAATTAAACAATGAGATCACTAATAAAATAATAAAATAAAAATAATAAAAATAATTTATTTATAGTAAAAAATGTTTCATTGGTTGGAAGTCAGGAGTAAGCACTAGTGCACTACTTGGCTTTATTTAAACATCAGTAGGGAGTCTTCTTCATCTTTTCCCACTTCTGTGTGGGGTTGGGAAACACTGAGATAGACCCTCCTCTGAAATGCCTATAATGATCTTAATTGAGCCCCAGACATCAGATACTGATTTATGGAGTTATTTTGCAATTAACATAAGAAAACCCAAGACCAAATTTGAGAACTACTGCTATAACATGAATTTTAGTTAATTGTGCTATTTTGCTTTGCCCAATCAAGAAGGGGAAGATGTGAATTAAAACTTTCAAAGACACAGCAAACCTATGTTAAGTTAAGTACTGATTCTGAATATGATGATGACCTCATGTTATTTACTTCTGTATACTAAACTAATCAGTGACTACCTTCTAGAACAATAATGAAAGGACTGTAGAAAGTAACAACACTGGATTTGCAAATATTGTATAGTAAAATCATTACCCTTCCTCTTCACTGCCCCCAGCACTGCCCATCTTACCTCACACTCCTTATGACTTTGTTTTTCATACTGTACAGCTGCTGGTCATAAAATTAGAATATCATGACAAAGTTGATTTATTTCAGTAATTCCATTCAAAAAGTGAAACTTGTATATTAGATTCATTCATTACACACAGACTGATGTATTTCAAATGTTTATTTCTTTTAATGTTGATGATTATAACTGACAACTAATGAAAGTCCCAAATTCAGTATCTCGGAAAATTAGAATATCAATTAAGACCAATGCAAAAAAAGGATTTTTAGAAATGTTGGCCAACTGAAAGGTATGAACATGAAAAGTATGAGCATGTACAGCACTCAATATTTAGTTGAGGCTCCTTTGGCCTGGATTACTGCAGCAATGCGGCGTGGCATGGAGTCGATCAGTCTGTGGCACTGCCCAGGTGTTATGAGAGCCCATGTTGCTCTGATAGTGGCCTTCAGCTCTTCTGAATTGTTGGGTCTGGCGTATTGCATCTTCCTCTTCACAATAGAAAATCTATGGGGTTAAGGTCAGGCGAGTTTGCTGGCCAATCAAGAACAGGGATACCATGGTCCTTAAACCAGGTACTGGTAGCTTTGGCACTGTGTGCAGGTGCCAGGTCCTGTTGGAAAATGAAATCTGCATCTCCATAAAGTTCGTAAGCAGCAGGAAGCATGAAGTGCTCTAAAACTTCCTGGTAGACGGCTGCGTTGACCTTGGACCTCAGAAAACACAATGGACCAACACCAGCAGATGACATGGCACCCCAAACCATCAATGACTGTGGAAACTTTACACTGGACCTCACGCAACGTGGATTCTGTGCCTCTCCTCTCTTCCTCCAGACTCTGGGACCTTGATTTCCAAAGGAAATGCAAAATTTACTTTCATCAGAGAACATCACTTTGGACCACTCAGCAGCAGTCCAAAGGCGAGACGCTTCTGACGCTGTCTCTTGTTCAAGAGTGGCTTGACACAAGGAATGCGACAGCTGAAACCCATGTCTTGCATACGTCTGTGCGTGGTGGTTCTTGAAGCACTGACTCCAGCTGCAGTCCACTCTTTGTGAATCTCCCCCACATTTTTGAATGGGTTTTGTTTCACAATCCTCTCCAGGGTGCGGTTATCCCTATTGCTTGTACACTTTTTTCTACCACATCTTGTCCTTCCCTTCGCCTCTCTATTAATGTGCTTGGACACAGAGCTCTGTGAACAGCCAGCCTCTTTAGCAATGACCTTTTGTGTCTTGCCCTCCTTGTGCAAGGTGTCAATGGTCGTCTTTTGGACAACTGTCAAGTCAGCAGTCTTCCCCATGATTGTGTAGCCTACAGAACTAGACTGAGAGACCATTTAAAGGCTTTTGCAGGTGCTTTGAGTTAATTAGCTGATTAGAGTGTGGCACCAGGTGTCTTCAATATTGAACCTTTTCACAATATTCTAATTTTCTGAGATACTGAATTTGGGACTTTCATTAGTTGTCAGTTATAATCATCAGCATTAAAAGAAATAAACATTTGAAATATATCAGTCTGTGTGTAATGAATGAATCTAATATACAAGTTTCACTTTTTGAATGGAATTACTGAAATCAAATCAACTTTGTCATGATATTCTAATTTTATGACCAGCACCTGTATATAGCTAAAAACATGAGCATGAATGACATGAGAGAAGAAATCTATTAAGTAAAAATAAATCAAGTAAAAGTTAAAGCCTTAAAAGTCTCTCACCATCTTCTAATCTAGGCAATTAACCAACAGGAGACTTATATTTGTACAAAAATCTTTTTTTGGTGCAGGGGCACCAACTGTCCTTAAGTGTGATATGTCTACTGAGACTATCATGTTGGCCTTTCAAGGTATGTTTTTTCAGCACATGTCATGTCTAATGAATAAAGACACAGCTTGTGCTAGTGAAGTCCCAGAGGACGGCAACTGCGAAGACAAGCAGAGGCTCATCGTTGACATATTGCATTGCTCTTTAGGTTTTGCTAAGAATAATCTGCAGTTTGGGAACAGAGCTTATGCTACTTTATCTCCATTATAAGCTTTTCTTCCTTGCGGAAAGGTAAGCTGATAGTGTTTTTTTTATTGTTACCTTGAAAGGTACTGTTTGTTGTAAATTTTTGGTCGCCATGTTCATGGTCTAGGCTGTATTGTAAGGTTCAAAAGGTATATTCTTCATAGTTTTCCCAATTCCACTTCACAAGTTAACATTTGAATATAAGAGCAATCATTACGTTATTTCTATAGATATAGACAGGCCTTGAGAGTAAGCATGATTTACAGAGATGTGAAATGCTTATATGTTAGTTAGGGGAATATGCTATAATGGGACAATTCAATCCCATTCCATTATCTGTGGGAAGCAAATTGATTGTAGTTATTGAATGGACTGTATTTTACATATTTTAATGTGGTCTTCAATCTCTGTAAAACCTACTGAAAACACTCAACTTCTTTATATTTTTCACTGGTCAGTGAGAGGATTATTCCTCTATTACTATTTTTCAAACCCTCTTTTTTTCATAAAGGATGAATTTTCTTTATGTCACAATGAAGGAATTCACAATCTGCCTGATCATTATTTAGCAGTCTCTTAAGACTACTCAGCTACTTGTCTTGCAGTGGTCCATAACTGACCTTTGAGAGACGCCACTTTTAATATTACTTAATTCTGAAAAGGTTCCTCTCACCATAACCCTCTTGTATTTGAGGTAGTTTTTTCCCCACCTGCATACTGTGCCCTAAAGGCCCACTTCTGCAACTTCTGATTGTATGCCTTGGTGGCTACTTCACAGTATTCTAGCATATTTGTGAAACATGCTGAACCCATGCTGAATATCTGCCAAAACCCTCGTTCTTGGCATATGATGGACAATGTTTTCGTGATTCCTTACAAAATGGCTTTCATTAATTTACCTGTGATGCAAGATAAGCTTAGTGGCTTGTAGTTACTTGGATCAGCCTAACCATTTTTATACAGTGGGATAATATTTACTATCTTCCATAAGTTAGGAAACCCCATTGTACAGAGATTTTTGAAAAATATGTGTCTCTGATTTATATATGTTCTCAAACATTTTCATAACTTTGTCATCTAAGTCCCCAGAGGTTCAAAGAACAATCAGTAGGAAATGTAAAAAAGCAAACAAATACAGAGGCACTAATTGCAAAATCAGTGTTTTTTTAAGTTAAGTAGTCTATATAATGTAACCAAATGGGAAGAAATAGCACAGTGACAGTGGAAACAACTGTGAACAGTCACACATACACAAGAGCCAGTGAGGGCTGGAGAACATGCTATACAACATTGGAAATGTACTGAAGGGGAAATATGTGACACACCAGCTAAATAACTTGGAACTACAGTTCAGTATATTACAAATACTGCAGCCTAGCCAAGTGGCAATGCATCTGTATTATAATAAAAATGTACCCTAGATCAGAGAATATGATTGGCATATAAGCCAGTAATTAATTTAATTATAAAAAATGCACTACTTACTATGGGTTCACTAAAAAGAATAATTAAACAATTACAAAAATAAAAGATACACATATTACAAATAAAAACCTTTTTTCTGAGTTCAACTATAAATACAACCATTCTTTATATCATTTGGCAAAAATACCTCAAAGTAGACAATTTTCTTTATGAAGTAAAAAACATTCCAAACTTGCAGGTCAAGCACTTGTATTAACTTAGTAATGTTTGAAAGACACAAAACTCAGACTTTAAATTTTACAGTGCAGTACATCGGTCAATTAATACAGTACAGAGTAATGAAATATACTCTGAGTTTACATAAAATGTTTTGCCTATTCAAGCTGAATAGTACAAATATAATTATCCTAATACAATATGTCACTCTCACACCTACATGGGAGCAAATATAAGCTCCGGAATTATCAGAATACGAAATGTTTGCATTGCGTCCTCAATCACCATAACCTGTCATCTATGGGGGTGGAGCGAAAGCTTTAGAGTCGTCAAAAATTTTGTATTCCGTTTTTGATGGATCTTGACGTTTTAGGGTCCCCTGACACCAAAAACATTGATATCTCAATGATGGGTGTGTATCTCTCTGTTTGTTTCTTGAGGATGGTCTAGAGCTAAAAAGGCTGGACAGAAATATACCAAACTCGAAACTTAAGCCTGTTATGAGATTATGATGTGCTGATTAATTTTTGAGCCAAATCGTTTAAGAGAAAGAGGCCCGCTGGAGGAACCCTCAAATACTGTAATTCTGCAATTAATTATGCATTCTACTTGTCAATTGCAATTTTATGATCAGAAAGATCAGCATCAGAACAGTCAATAATTACTGAAATGTTATAGAATAGCTCCGGCAACTTAGTTCCTAGGGTGCAAAGCCTACTGACGCTCATATCCTAGTTTTTAATTAAATTAATGTTAAATGAAAATGCAGTATAAACCTGAAGAATGCTTACAAGAACCAGTTTTAAAGGTTACAATGATTTTTTCTGAAAATAAATAAAAAAGTAACATTTTTACTTGTACCTGATTGAAACCTTTTCCCTAAAACTGTGTGCATGTATTGAAACAACAAATTCTCTGCATATGACTGCATTTTCGATATTGCTGATAAAAGTTTATAATATGTAACTAAGTCAGGCAGAGTAGACTTACATCTCAGTATTGGGCCAAGGTGAATGATTGTTATTATGTTCTTGTGTGTCACAATTGGCTGATATACCATTCTCAGATGGTTACTGGGTAGGCTTCAGGTTCAGATGCAAAACTATTGAATAGGCATATTCAGATATTAAACAAGCAATCTATGATGATAATGCAAGTAACAAACCTTTGGAGACTAGTTGTGTGATAATGCAAATAATAAACCATTGATGTCTAGTACATTTACAGATAAAGACTATGGCCTTTACTTTCAAAATTAATAATGGATGTGCATTTTTTTCAGACACATTTCTACTACTGTCAGTATATCTGGGAGTGTATGATACCATTATGGAAATTTCTAGAAGTGTAATAGTTGTATTGAATATCCGTTCTTGGAAATAGAATAGAATTGACTCGACACTCATCTTACACTCAGATTTTTGTAGACGAGAGCCCAAGTGTTTCGTTTTTTTTTTTTTAACTTTGGTACATTGAGTTAATGAAAAAATAACTTGAACGATATGAATGCTTTTCAAGGGAACCCACTTCTTCTACGCTGCTGCTCTGCATTGAATTCTAGTTCATAATCCCTTATGCAAAAATCTATTATCTCTACCATTCTGAGTGAAAATAATGTAAACATAAAATAACATTCCTAAACTCGCTTAATCCAATTCAGGATTACAAGGATATGTTTACTCATTTTTTTTTTCTACAAAGTCCATTAGAATTCTGATGCCTAACACTCTAAAATAATTTTATATGCATGTTAAAACTGTTTTTTGTTTTCTTCTTTTGCAGCGTCTAGTCATTTTCCAAACCTGCTTATTGCAGTCAAGGGCATATAGAGTTAAAGCCGGCAATAGCAGGGAACCCAGGCCAAATTCTCAGTTTACTGTAACAACTGAATCCATTCAGAACAGGGCAACTAGGGTTTTCTCTGTCTAGTTTTAATTTTAAAAAATGTGCCTAGAATAATTTATTTTTATTATTATAGTTAAACTATAATAGAACAACATGTCTTTCTGTATTTATCGGTGAATGTTTAATGACTATGTTGTTTTTCTTTTTCTAACCATTCTGATAGGAAGTCTCCCAGTGCCAATGTCTTGAATGAAATCCTTGCTAAATGATGTAGCAGTAATTCTGTCACTGCCTATTTTCAAAACCTTTTACTGAATCTGTCACTGAAGTTCTAAAGATTTAAAGTCAACAAATGGGCAAAAGACCGATAATCTTAGACCAGAATAAAAAAGAATTCAATAAAGTGAGTTTACGCATATCAGTGCTCAAGTCAAAGTGATATTGTTTATGTGTGCACTTTTGTTACATATCGTGATCGGGTATTGCATGTCAGATGGTCAGTACTTAGGGACAGAAAACACACAGATGGTCACAGAACCAGGATTCCTTGAATGTCTTAAATCCGTAAGGTGCTAGCTTCTTGGTAATTTAATACTTTTAGATATTAATAGATTGAATGTTGTTATTAAATTTCTCCTATGTGAATAAAGGGAAGTGAAGCAAAACAAATATATGTACATATGTATATGTTTTGATGCTGATATTAAAAAAGTACACCAGAAAGAGGCCCTTGGAGAGAACATTTTAACATTTTATAATTTTGATTAACATGCCATTAACAAACACTAAGATATTATTACTTCACCTGTATTCAATGAGTGAAAAATATCACTAAATGTTAAATCAATGTACAGTGGAACCTCTGTTCACGAACGTCTCGATACACGTACAACTCGGTTTACGACCAAAAAGTTCGCCAAACATTTGCCTCGGTTCACGACCACACACTCGGTATACGAACAAGCCAGTTTAACGTGCTGCTGAGAGAGAGAGAGAGAGAGAGAGAGAGAGAGAGCCTGCGCGTGCAGCTGAGAGGAGAGAGAGCGCGAGAGTGCGCGTGCAGCTGAGCAGGGAGCCTGGGTGTTTGTGTCAGTGTTATTCAAAGTTTTTACATTAATTTACTATTACACTGTGCATTCTATGGTGTAATCTATACTAATTAATAAAAGGCAAAGCCCTCACTGACTCACTGACTGACTGATTGACTGACTGACTGACTCATCACTAATTCTGCAACTTCCTGTGTAGGTGGAAGGCTGAAATTTGGCAGGCTGATTCCTTACAGCTTACTTACAAAAGTTAGGCAGGTTTCATTTCGAAATTCAACACGTAATGGTCATAACTGGAACCTCTTTTTTCACAATATACTGTAATGGACGGCAGCTCGATGGCCGTAGGAGGAGGAGTTGAGTGTCACGTCATCACGCCTCCCACGTAATCACGTGAAAAGACTGTGAACGCAGTAGGGAGAAATGAAGGAGGAGCCACAAACAGCGAAGAACAAAAAAATTCATTAAACAATTGAGAAGGGAGCGAAACAATAAGAAGCGAGCGAGTGAAGCATACAAGCATCTTCATAAGGGAAAAAAGCACGGTGTAAAACGTAAGTTTAAATTAAGTTTATAGAAACGCTCCCGCTGCGGATTGCAATAACATATTCGCGAGATAAAAGAACTCAGTAGGGAGAAATGAAGGAAGAGCCGCAAACCGCGAAGAACAAAAAATTCATTAAACAATTGAGAAGGGAGCGAAACAATAAGAAGCGAGCGAGTGAAGCATACAAGCATCTTCATAAGGGAAAAAAGCACGGTGTAAAACGTAAGTTTAAATTAAGTTTATAGAAACGCTCCCGCTGCGGATTGCAATAACATATTCGCGAGATAAAAGTTTAATGAGAATACATGAGGTATAAACGAACCACACGCCGTAGCGCAACGTTAGGGGCTTCACCTCTGGCGCTGACGATAGAGATTCGATTCCCGAGAGCGGATGCAGTGAGTGTGTACGCCTGATGAGTCCAGAATTAGGGAGAAACACGTGTCGCATACTCTTTGCATTATTTGAAAGTAAACTATTAAAACCATTCTATGATCTGCTTCTCGCAACTGAAAAACGGCACATGGCGGATGTTAGCCGACTTGCTGACCGCAACGTTAGGGGCTTCAACTCTGGCGCCGCAAACAGCGAAGAACAAAAAATTCATTAAACAATTGAGAAGGGAGCGAGTGAACCATACAAGCATCTTCATAAGGGAAACAAAGC